>NC_053492.1:294457433-294757433 GCF_905171775.1 Rana temporaria
ACAGTCCATATTCCCATCACACACATTCCTGGAATGAGCTCTAAACCACATCCGTATGGGATATACATCGGCAGAATGGCACGGCTGGGCACAATCACGTACCTGTACGTGTCTCTTTAAGCCCAGCTGTGGGGTCGCGAGCGCGCCTCCCCCTCGGGCACAATCGCCGCCGGTGTCCTGCGATCGGTCACCGGAGCTGAAGAACGGGGAGAGGTGAGTGTAAACACACCTTCCCCATTCTTCACTGTGGCGCTGTCATCGATCATCTGTTCCCTGATATAGGGAAAGACGATCAGTGACGTCACACGTCCAGCCCCGCCCCCTACAGTTAGAAACACATATGAGGTCACACATAACCCCTACAGCGCCCCCTAGGGGTTAACTCCTAAACTGCAATTGTCATTTTCACAGTAATCAGTGCATTTTTATAGCACGTTTCGTTGTGAATATGACAATGGTCCCAAAAATGTGTCAAAATTGTCTGCCATAATGTCGCAGTCACGAAAAAAAATCGCTGATCGCCGCCATTAGTAGTAAAAAAAAAAATTATTAATAAAAATGCAATAAAACTATCCCCTATTTTGTAAACGCTATACATTTTGTGGAAAACCAATCGATAAACACTTATTGCGCTTTTTTTTACCAACAATATGTAGAATACGTATCGGCCTAAACTGAGGAAAAAAAACTTTTTTATATAATTTTGGGGGATATTTATTATAGCAAAAAGTAAAAAATATTGAATATTGGGATCCCTATGCCCTCAGTGGGTAGTGTGTGCCCCCTGGCAGGGATCCCTGTGCCCCCATTGGGTAGTGTGTGCCCCCTAGCAGGGATCCCTGTGCCCCCATTGGGTAGTGTGTGCCCCCTAGCAGGGATCCCTGTGCCCCCATTGGGTAGTGTGTGCCCCCTAGCAGGGATCCGTGTGCCCCCATTGGGTAGTGTGTGTCCCCTAGCAGGGATCCCTGTGCCCCCATTGGGTAGTGTGCGCCCCTGGCAGGGATCCCTGTGCCCCCATTGGGTAGTGTGTGTCCCCTGGCAGGGATCCCTGTGCCCCCATTGGGTAGTGTGTGTCCCCTAGCAGGGATCCCTGTGCCCCCATTGGGTAGTGTGTGCCCCCTAGCAGGGATCCCTGTGCCCGCATTGGGTAGTGTGTGACCCCTAGCAGGGATCCCTGTGCCCCAAATTGGGTAGTGTGTTCCCCATAGCAGGGATCCCTGTGCCCCCATTGGGTAGTGTGTGCCCCCTGGCAGGGATCCCTGTGCCCCCATTTGGGTAGTGCGTGCCCCCTAGCAGGGATCCCTGTGCCCCCATTGGGTAGTGCGTGCCCCCTAGCAGGGATCCCTGTGCCCCCATTGGGTAGTGTGTGTCCCCTGGCAGGGATCCCTGTGCCCCCATTGGGTAGTGTGTGCCCCCTGGCAGGGATCCCTGTGCCCCCATTGGGTAGTGTGTGCCCCATAGCAGGGATCCCTGTGCCCCCATTGGGTAGTGTGTGCCCCCTAGCAGGGATCCCTGTGCCCCCATTGGGTAGTGTGTGTGATCACTGTGGGGTAAACACATATTGTAGATATCACATCAAAGCAATCGGCGGTGAGTGAGAGGCGGCAGGGGGCGGGGTCTATGTCAGCAGAAAAGCTGCTTTTGGTCCAACCAGAAAGGATCACAGTGACTGCACATGCTCTATGCGGCCCCCTGTATCCTAGCAACGATAAACACTGGCCGGCCAGGAAATCTGTGACATAAGAACGCCGTCCGGTCCAATCCGGATACAAACACAGGATGGGAGACCCAATATAGATACCAGCCCAGGAGACTCTCATGGGGCCCCTACTGGTCCCGGGGCCCTCAGGTATGGTCAGTCCGCCCCTGGTTACATTCCATTTATTCATTTCATGTATAATAAAGTACATTTTGTATTTTTAGGTTATACTTTGTCATATATTGTGGGGCCTTGTTATTATGTCAGATTCTCAGATTCTCCTTCCTGCCGTCCCTTTTCTGTAGGGATTGGGGGGCAAATATTCAAACTGGGAGGAGGAGGGGGGGCCCCTGTCATGTAGGGTGGCCCCTGTGAAGTAGGTTGTTGGGGGCCCATGTCAGGTCAGGTGTTTGGGGCCCCTGTCAGACAGGGCCGCCATCAGGAATTATGGGGCCCCTTACACAGCTTCAGGCATGGGCCCCCTGGAGCAGGCAGAGAACCGGGGGGGGGGGGGGGGGTGCTGCTGCCTCAAATTAAGAAGCGGGGGGGGGGCTGCCGTGATTTGAGAAGCAGAGGGGTGCCACTAATTGGGGGGGGGGGTTGCTCATGGGACCTCTAGGGGTAGCCATCCGGGGCCCTGGGGCCCTTTAATAAAAACAGAAAAAAAACATATATATAAAAAAATATATATATATATATATATTTTTATAAAACATTTTTTTTTAAAAAGGGGGGTTGTCATCCGGGGCCCTGGGGACCTCTGGGCCCTTTAATAAAAAAAAAAGAATAAATATATATATATATATATATATATATATATATATATATATATATATATATTTAAAACAAAATGGTTGCCATCTGGGGCCCTGGGCCCTTAAATAAAAATAAAAAAGAAAATAAAAGCCCTGGGGACCTCTGCTCCCTTTAATAAAAAAAATATATATATAAAAAAAAGGGGGGGGGGGGGGTTGCCACCCAGGGCCCTGGGAACCAGAATGAGGAGAGAAAACACTGACAGGTCACATTACACAACAAGCCGGCCCAGCTCTCTATCTCGCCCCCCCCCCCCCCATCAATTCCCCTCAGCCCCCCCCACACACACACTGACATCACCGCTAATGAGACTTACTGTGTCACCGATGGATGTAGGATGAAAAATCTGTCGAAGTAGTCTCCGATTAGTCCTCTGTGGGGCGCTGTACCGGTCCTGCGAGCAGAGGTATCGAGATATCACTTCAGTCCATAGGAGTCTATGGAGCAAAATGGCGCCGCTCCGCCGCCGCGTACAGGTATGAGTCATCCGAGCCCCGCCCCTTCCGCGAGTCCTTTCCCCCACGCGTCCGTGCAGTGGACGCGAGTCTCCAATGCACAGTACAGAGGTGACAGATAGCTGGAGAGAGGATTCAGCTCCCTCCTCCCTCCAGCCTGAAGGTGGCAATAGAGAGCGCCGCTGTGCAGTGAATTAAGTCAGCCGTTCTGCCTCAGTCTCTCTCACATGACCGGAGGGAGGAAGAAAATGTTTCATACACAGTGTGTCTGTAAGTACAAGGGGGGGGGGGAGACAACTTACCTCACACCTTCCCTCTCTACTCCTCACACAACCCCCTCTCTTACTTATACCCCCCAGACACCCCCCTATCTTACTTATACCCCCCAGACACCCCCCTCTCTTCCTCACCCCCCTCTTCTTTTGACCCCCCAGACACCCCCCTCTCCCTTGCACTGATTTTTACAGGGCACAGTGGCGACAATTGATGGGCACAGTGGCGACAATTGATGGGCACAGTGGCGACAATTGATGGGCACAGTGGCGACAATTGATGGGCACAGTGGCTGCGTTTGATGGCACGGCACAGTGGTGACAATTGATGGCACAGTGGCTGCGTTTGATGGCATGGCACAGTGGCTGCGTTTGCCATGGCAGAGTGGTGACAATTGATGGGCACAGTGGCTGCGTTTGATGGCATGGCACAGTGGTGACAATTGATGGGCACAGTGGCAATAAATGATTTCACAGTGGCTGCGTTTGATGGTATGGCACAGTGACTGCGTTTGCCATGGCACAGTGGTGACAATTGATGGGCACAGTGGTGACAATTGATGGCACAGTGGCTGCGTTTGATAGCATGGCACAGTGATTGCGTTTGATGGCATGGCACAGTGGCTGCGTTTGATGGCATGGCAGAGTGGCAACAATTGATGGGCACAGTGGCGACAATTGATGGACACAGTGGGAACAATTGATGGCACAGTGGCGATAAATGATTTCACAGTGGCTGCATTTGATGGCATGGCACAGTGGCTGCGTTTGCCATGGCACCGTGGTGACAATTGATGGGCACAGTGGCAACAATTGATGGCATAGTGGTAACAATTGATGGCACAGTTGCTGCGTTTGATGGAATGGCACAGTGATTGCATTTGGCATGGCACAGTGATTGCATTTGGCATGGCACAGTGGCTGCGTTTGCCATGGCACAGTGGCGACAATTGATGGCACAGTGGCTGCGTTTGATGGCACAGTGGCTGCATTTGGCATGGCACAGTGGTTTCGTTTGATGGCATGGCACAGTGGCTGCGTTTGATAGCATGGCACAGTGGCGACAATTGATGGCACAGTGGCTGCGTTTAATGGCATGGCACAGTGGTGACAATTGATGGGCACAGTGGCGATAAATGATGGCCCAGTGGCTGCGTTTGATGGCATGGCACAGTGGCTGCATTTGCCATGGCACAGTGGCAACAATTGATGGCACAGTGGCTGCGTTTGGTGGCATGGCACAGTGGCGATAAATGATGGGCACAGTGGCGATAAATGATGGGCACAGTGGCTGCATTTGATGGCATGGCACAGGACATGTGTGGTCACCTTGGCATTCTGTAAGCACAATATTCATGTATCATACAACAAGGTTGGTGGATCATGTCACAGCACAACTCCTTGGGGCAAAGTTAGTGTCACAACGAAGGGCTCTGTCACGCGGGCGGACCGTATGTCCGCTTTCTCACCCATCCGTTTCCGGATGAAAAAGGGACATACATTGGTCCCTATGAGATTGCGGGTGCTGACACCCGATCTCACCCGGGTCCGCAACCCTCAGATTCTGCAGACAGAGGAAAATCCTATTTCTCCTTCCGTCTGCGGATCGGGATCGGGTGAGCACGGACTGACGGTCAGTGCCAAGTGGGGACCATCTTTCCCTCACTTTTTCTCCGGCACTACTGACGGCTCCGCTAAACAATGGCTAAAGCCACTGGATTGGCGAATCCGGCGCTGAGACCACTTTTATCCGAAGGCGGACCGCCCGCTGTTGAAGAGGATACCGGGGGTTATGGTTGCTAGCTGCTGCCATAACAACGGTATTCCACGTCAAACAGCCGACGTACAACTGCGGCGGGCGGTCCTTAAGTAGTTGTTAATGGTGCCGCTGATCTCCCGTATCTTGGCTTTCTCACGTTTTCTGTCTCCAGGTTTACCTGTTTGCGGAAGCTTTGGCGGATGGCGCTGTGAAGATGGGGATGCCCAGTGCCTTGTCTAGCCGCATTGCAGCCCAGACTCTGCTGGTGAGTATATATTCATAGGAGAGGGGAAAACAAATGTATGATTCAGGGTCTAATTAACCACTTGCGACCCGTATTACTAACTTATACGGCGGAAAGGTGGCACTACTTGTGCCAAATACAGGACAATCTTAGAAGAAAACCTGTTAGAGTCTGTAAAAGACTTGAGGCTGGGGGGAGGTTCACCTTCCAGCAGGACAACGACACTAAAGTACAGCCAGAGCTATAATGGAATGGTTTAGATCAGGCATGTCCAAAGTCCGGCCCGTGGGCCAAATGCGGCCCCCTGTTGATTTAATATGGCCCCCCTGGGGATTTGGATATATATATTGTTTGTGGCCCCCAGGGCCACAAAAGATATATACCGTATTTATCGGCGCTGCCTTGGAGGGGACAGGGAGGGGGCAGGACGAGCACCATCACATGAAGCGTCTGTATTGGAAGTCCCGTCTCCTGGGATGCCATTGGACGACTGTTCTGTCTATCATAAGAGGCGGGACTTTGTATTAAAGCGGCCACAGAGTAAACAAGAGATTCTCCTGTTTGTAATCTATCGGCACTCGTCCCACCCCCTCCCTCTGCCCTCCGAGGCTGCAGATGGGCATTGATAAGGCTGCACTGATGGCAATGGTAAGGCTGCATTCATGGCACATGTGAGGCTGCATTGTTTGCAATGGTAAGGCTGCATTCATGGCACATGTGAGGCTGCAATGGTGAGGCTGCATTGGTGGCAATGGTGAGGCTGCATTGGCATAAATGCGGTATATCCAAATAACACGCCCAAGCTCATCCTTAGTCCTGAGCAGCGCTCTGGGATTCGTTGGGGCCACAAAAGAAATATATACAGTATATCCAAATAACACGTCCAAGCTCATCTCTTCACCCCACAGCCACAAAGGCAAGAGAATTCTTGTTGGGCCGTGTATTAGTTGCTCGGAGGAACACACTTAGACTGAATTTTAATGGTTCAAAGAATGTCAGGCAAAATAGTCGGCCCTCACGCATGTTCACTTCATCAAATCTGGCCCTCTTTGAAAAAAGTTTGGACACCCCTGGTTTAGATCAAAGCATATTCATGTGTTAGAATGGCCCAGTCACAGTCCAGACCTAAATACAATTGGTGTGGGGGGAGGGGCAGAGAGGTGGAGCATTGTGTGTGTATAAGGCAGCGGTGTGGTGTGAGGGGGGGCAGAGAGGTGGAGTATTGTGTGTGTGTGTGTGTATAAGGCAGCATTGCGGTGTGAGGGGAGGGGGGCAGAGAGGTGGAGTATTGTATGTACAAGGCAGCAGTGTGGTGCGATGAGAGGGCAGAGAGGTGGAGCATTGTGTTTGTGTGTGTGTGTATATAAGTCAGCAGTGTGGTGCAATGGGGGGGGGGGGGGGGGGAGAGGTGGAGCATTGAGTGTATAAGGCAGTGGTGTGGGGGGGGGGCAGATAGGTGGAGCATTGTGTGTGTATAAGGCAGCAGTGTGGGGGGGGGGCAGAGAGATAGAGCATTGTGTGTATAAGGTAGTGGTGTGAGGGGGCAGAGAGGTGGAGCATTGTGTGTATAAGGCAGCAGTGTGGTGCGAGGGGGGGCAGAGAGGTGGTGCATTGCGTGTATAAGGCAGTGGTGTGGGGGGGGGGGCAGATAGGTGGAGCATTGTGTGTGTATAAGGCAGTAGTGTGGGGGGGGGGGGCAGAGAGATAGAGCATTGTGTGTATAAGGTAGTGGTGTGAGGGGGCAGAGAGGTGGAGCATTGTGTGTATAAGGCAGCAGTGTGGTGTGAGGGGGGCAGATAGGTGGTGCATTGTGTGTATAAGGCAGCCGTGGGGTGGAGCTCTGTGTGTATAAGGCAGTGGTGTGGGGGGGGGCAGAGAGGTGGAGCATTGTGTGTATAAGGCAGCCGTGGGGTGGAGCTCTGTGTGTATAAGGCAGTGGTGTGGGGGGGGGGGGGCAGAGAGGTGGTGCATTGTGTGTGTATAAGGCAGCCGTGGGGTGGAGCTCTGTGTGTATAAGGCAGTGGTGTGGGGGGGGGGGGGCAGAGAGGTGGAGCATTGTGTGTATAAGGCAGCAGTGTGGTGTGAGGGGGGCAGAGAGGTGGTGCATTGCGTGTATAAGGCAGTGGTGTGGGGGGGGGGGGCAGATAGGTGGAGCATTGTGTGTGTATAAGGCAGCAGTGTGGTGTGAGGGGGGCAGATAGGTGGTGCATTGTGTGTATAAGGCAGCCGTGGGGTGGAGCTCTGTGTGTATAAGGCAGTGGTGTGGGGGGGGGGGCAGAGAGGTGGAGCATTGTGTGTATAAGGCAGTGTGGTGTGAGGGGGGCAGATAGGTGGTGCATTGTGTGTATAAGGCAGTGGTGTGGGGGGGGGGGCAGAGAGGTGGTGCATTGTGTGTGTATAAGGCAGCCGTGGGGTGGAGCTCTGTGTGTATAAGGCAGTGGTGTGGGGGGGGGGGGGGGGGCAGAGAGGTGGTGCATTGTGTGTGTATAAGGCAGCCGTTGGGTGGAGCTCTGTGTGTATAAGGCAGTGGTGTGGGGGGGGGCAGAGAGGTGGAGCATTGTGTGTATAAGGCAGCAGTGTGGTGTGAGGGGGGCAGATAGGTGGTGCATTGTGTGTATAAGGCAGCCGTGGGGTGGAGCTCTGTGTGTATAAGGCAGTGGTGTGGGGGGGGGGCAGAGAGGTGGTGCATTGTGTGTGTATAAGGCAGCCGTGGGGTGGAGCTCTGTGTGTATAAGGCAGCAGTGTGGTGCGAGGGGGGGGGGGGGAGCCGGAGCACTCTGTATAAGGCATGTGAAATTCATGTTGGTGGTCCGCGGGATTCAGAATTTTGAGTTTAGTGGTCGGAAAGGTTTTGCCACCACCGCTGTCGATAACTCACCTTGCCGCTCTTATTTCAGGGGGCAGCGAAGATGATTCTACAAAGTAAGGAGCACCCCGCGAAGCTGCGCTCTGATGTCTGCACCCCCGGAGGCACCACCATACACGGACTCCATGAACTGGAGAAGGGGGCCCTGAGGGCCACAGTAATGAATGCTGTGGAAGCTGCAACAAATGGAGCCAGAGATCTGGACAAGCGCTAACAACTCCACACATTCATTGAGAGAATTCAACAAGAGAGATCCTTCCAACTCATCATCGGCTTCCCCACTGTGACTAGACAATGGATGGGGCTGTAATGTATTACAATACCTGCAGAGCAAGAACAGCAATTTGTACCTCGGGGGAGGAGTTACCACTCCCATATCGGAGATAAGCAATCCCAGGAGGACCAAACTAGAACTTTTCTGATTCTAAAAACAGAAATATACATTGCAGCTCCTCGCTGTCCCCCTGTGTGGTTCTACTCTAATCTCTGGGAGTTCTGTCAGTGGAACACAAATAGCGATAAATAAATTGCAAGCAAGTTTACCTAAAGGGTTCCCCCGCCCTTAAAAGGCGTAACAAATGCAAACTCCGGACGGTTTTCCCCGACATTCCCTCAGTACATACACTTAGCCAGATTCAGGTAGCTTTACGCCGGCGTATCAGTAGATACGCCGACGTAACTCTGAATCTACGCCGGGGTAAATTTAAGCGTATTCTGGAAACCATATACGCTTAAATTAGGCTAAGATACGAGCGGCGTAAGTCTCCTACGCCGTCGTATCTTAGGGTGCAATTTTTCCGCTGGCCGCTAGGTGGCGCTTCCGTTGAGTTCGGCGTAGAATATGTAAATGACTAGATACGCCGATTCACGAATGTACGTGCGCCCGGCGCAGTGAAGATACGCCTTTTCTGTAAGAGGTACGCCGGCGTAAAGATAAAGCTTCCCCCCTAGCTGGCCTAGTCAATGTTAAGTATGGCCGTCGTTCCCGCGTCGAAATTTGAAAAATTTACGTCGTTTGCGTAAGTCGTCCGTGAATGGGGCTGGACGTAATTTACGTTCACGTCGAAACCAATACGTCCTTGCGGCATACTTTGGAGCAATGCACACTGGGATATGTACACGGACGGCGCATGCGCCGCTCGCAAAAAAACGTCAATCACGTCGGGTCACCAAACATTTACATAAAACACGCCCCCCTCATCTTCATTTGAATTAGGCGCGCTTACGCCGGCCCCATTTACACTACGTCGCCGTAACTTAGGAGGCAAGTGCTTTGTGAATACTGCACTTGCCTCTCTGATTTACGGCGGCGTAGCGTAAATACGATACGCCGCCGCAAAGATACACACATGTACCTGAATCTAGCTATGTGTCTTTGTATCAGCAGTTCTGCGTTCTCTTCTAGAAAAATGTTGCAGAATAAAATCTGTATATTGAAAGGTGTCCGTTATTCTTATTGGGGATATTTATAAAAAATAGGCAAAATTTTGCACTTTTCTTTTTTTTTTTTATACTTTTTTTCACTTGCTTAGGTTTCTTTACTGGTTTTGTTTACATTTATTAACCTCTTGCTTACTGGGCGCTTAAATCCCCCCTTCCTGCCCAGACCAATTTTCAGCTTTCAGCGCTGTCGCACTTTGAATGACAATTGCGCGTTCATGCAACATTGTACCCAAATTACATTTTTATCATTTTTTTCCCACAAATAGAGCTTTCTTTTGGTGGTATTTTAATCCCTGTGGGGGTTTTTAGTTTTTGTTAAACAAAAAAAGATGGAAAAGTTTGAAAACGGGTAATTGTTCTCCTTCATTGATATGCGATGATGAGGTGGCACTGATAAGGCGACACTGATGGGGACAGATAAGGTGGCACTGATGGGCAGTGGTAGGCGGCACTGTTATGTACTGTTAGGTGGCAGAGATGAGCAGGCGGCTGCTTTCCTTGATCAGGACCGGTGTCCCTCTGACAGCCACCGGTGATCGGCTTTTTTTTTCTCCTCGCGCTACCAGCCGATTACCGGCTCTGTTTACATCACATGATCAGCTGTCATTGGCTGACAGCTGATCACGTGGTAAGTAATTTTTCTCCTTCACTGATTAGGTGGCACTGATGGGCACTAATGGGTGGCACTTATGGGCCATGATAGCTGGCACTGATAGGCGGCACTAATGATCAGGCACTGAAAGGCAGCACTGATTGGTGTCACTGATGGGGTCAGAAAGGCAACACTGATTGGAGTCACTGATGGGCACTGATTGGTGTCACTGATGGACACTGAAATTCAGCAACTGATTGGAGTCACTGATGGGCACTGAAAGGCAGCACTGATTGGTGTCACTGGACACTGAAAGGCAGCACTGATGGGGACAGAAAGGCAGCACTGATTGGTGTCACTGATGGGCACTGAAAGGCAGCACTGATTGGTGTCACTGATGGGCACTGATTGGTGTCACTGATGGACACTAAAATTCAGCACTGATTGGCGTCACTGATGGGCACTGAAAGGCAGCACTGATTGGTGTCACTGGACACTGAAAGGCAGCACTGATGGGGACAGAAAGGCAGCACTGATGGGGACAGAAAGGCAGCACTGATTGGTGTCACTAATGGGCATTGAAAGGCAGCACTGATTGGTGTCACTGGACACTGAAAGGCAGCACTGATGGGGACAGAAAGGCAGCACTGATTGGTGTCACTGATGGGCACTGAAAGGCAGCACTGATTGGTGTCACTGATGGGCACTGATTGGTGTCACTGATGGACACTAAAATTCAGCACTGATTGGCGTCACTGATGGGCACTGAAAGGCAGCACTGATTGGTGTCACTGGACACTGAAAGGCAGCACTGATGGGGACAGAAAGGCAGCACTGATGGGGACAGAAAGGCAGCACTGATTGGTGTCACTGATGGGCACTGAAAGGCAGCACTGATTGGTGTCACTGATGGACACGGAAAGGCAGCACTGATTATAGGCACTGAAAGGCGGCACTGATTGGTGTCACTGATGGACACTGAAAAGCAGCACTAATGGGGACTGAAAGGCAGTACTGATTGGCGTCGCTGATGGGCACTGAAAGGAAGCACTGATTGGTGTCACTGATGGGCACTACTGATTGGTGTCACTGATGAGCACTGAAAGGCAGCACTGATTGGCGTCACTGATAGGCACTGAAAGGCAGCACTGATAGGTGTCACTGGACACTGAAAGGCAGCACTGATGGGGACAGAAAGGCAGCACTAATTGGTGTCACTGATGGGGACAGAAAGGCAGCACTGATTGGTGTCACTGATGGGCACTGAAATGCAGCACTGATTGGTGTCACTGATGGGAACTGAAGGGGACAGAAAGGCAGCCCTGATTGGTGTCAGTGATGGACAATGAAAGGCAGCACTGATGGGGACAGAAAGGCAGCACTGTTGGGTGCCCTGATTACCTGTACAGTCTCCACTACGAGGAAATGCTGCTGACCGGCTCGCCTCTCCTTTGTCTGTGTGAGGCGAGGAGAGGGCCTGATAACTGGCACTTCCATGTTTACATGTGATAGGACACAGCTGATCACATGAGTAAAGAGCTGTGTCATCGGCTCTTGACCGAGATCGCGCCATGTTTCTAGGAACAATGCGCGACCGCGATATCCATGCTGCACGTCCCCTGTGAGCGCAAAAGAGTGGTGACACTGGAGCGACGTCATACAAAGTCACCCCAGAATGAGAGGGAACCCCACCCGCTGTCCTTTTTTTTCCTACATGGGGGGCTGGGGGGTAATTAAACATTATTTGGAAAAATAGTTAAAGCGAAGCTCCACCCAAAAAAGAAAGCTCCTCCCCCTTTCCACTACCACATTTGCCACTTTTTGGGGGGAGGGAGGGAGCAAGTGCCTGGCTGTGACAGGTACCTTCTCCCACTTCCTGGTAAGATCGCCATGGTGATCTCAGAGTATGTCAGGCCCCTCCTCCCTCCCACACTACCTTCTGGGACACACACAGGTCCTAGAAGGACACACTCAAGTCCTAGAAGGACACACGCAGGTCCTAGAAGGGCACACGCAGGTCCTAGAAGGGCACACGCAGGTCCTAGAAGGACACACGCAGGTCCTAGAAGGACACACGCAGGTCCTAGAAGGGCACACTCAGGTCCTAGAAGGGCACACGCAGATCCTAGAAGGACACACGCAGGTCCTAGAAGGGCACACTCAGGTCCTAGAAGGGCACACGCAGGTCCTAGAAGGACACACGCAGGTCCTAGAAGGGCACACGCAGGTCCTAGAAGGACACACGCAGGTCCTAGAAGGACACACGCAGGTCCTAGAAGACGGTGGTACCATTCAGAATGCGCGGCTTGCGCAGGCTCAGTAGGAAACCAGCTGTGTAACTCGAAGGCCTCACTCCCGGGTCCCCTTAGTGAAGGTGCCGGCGCCTGGAGCCAAAATAAAGATTCGGCTCGGGTGAGGACAGGTAAGTGTCTTTATATTCAAAGTCAGCAGCTTTTTGTTTACATGTGAAAATCTGGGGGGGGGGGGTTTTGCTGGAAAATTAGAACCCCCAAACATTATATATATTTTTTAAGGGCGAGGCCCTAGATATTACATTTTAATTATTACTTTTTTTTATTTTTACACTGTCGCTTTAAAATTATAATTTTTTGGGATCGCTTTTATTGCAGTCACAAGGATTGTAAACATCCCATATGATATTAATAGGTGGTGACAGGTCCTCTTTATGGAGGAATGGGGGGGTCTATAAGACACCAAATCCCTCCTATGCTCTTGAGAGCATTCAGAGCACCAAGATTGCGGCGGTTTTGAATATTTTTTATTTTTAAACTGGCGCCTTTAAGATTCCAGTAACCAGGAAGTGATGTCATTGCTTCCTGGTTACTACGTCCGAAACCCGATCAAAGCCGATTCCGGGTCTCCGGCCTGCCGGCGGATGTGCCAGCTGGCCGCTCATCCCTCAGGCGTTGGAGGGAGTAGCGGCTGCTTATCTGCTCCGGTTGTTATTACTAGACATGCGCACTGCCGAAAAATTATTTTGTTTTCATTTGTTTTTTATTTTTTTCGGGTCATTCATTATGATCGGAAAAAAAATCTTAAATTTGAAAATTCGAAAATCTGAAAAATTGAAATAACGAAAATCCGAAATAACTAACTAATAACTAAAGCGGAGTTCCTACTGTTTAAATATTTTTTTATTTTCCATGATTAAAGTGGAACCTCGGATTACGAGCATGATCTGTTCCAGGAGAATGCTTGTAATCCAAAGCGCTCGCATATCAAAGCGAGTTTCCCAATTGAAGTCAATGGAAACGGAAATAATTTGTTCCACATTGACTTCTATGGCATGCAATACCGCATGTGGCCAGAGGTGGGGGGAGATACTCGGAAATACTCAGAGATCGTTCGGCTGCCCTCGGAAACACTCGGGAACGGAGTGTTTGCAAGTATTTCCAATTGGCTCCGGGACCCCCGCACCTCTGGACCAGATGCGGTACTGCACACCGCAGAGGCTTGAATTCTGCTTGTTTTGCGAGACGACCGAGTCAGGATTTAAAAAAAAGAAATTGCTCGTATTGCGAAACGCTCCTTAACAGCGTTACTCGCAATCCGAGGTTCCACTGTATCGTTTTTTTTATCAACAATAGTGATATTACTCACGTTTTACGTATTGATCGCCGCTCGATTGACTGGAGAGAGGAACAATGCTGCCTTTCTGGAGAGCTGTAAATGAGTACATGTGGGAGGGGGAGGAGAGGGGGGGCACTCTGATTCAAGGTGGGGGGACACTTTGATGGGGGACACCCTGGTGCAATGGGGGACACTCTGATGCAAGGGGGAAACTCTGATGAGGGACACTCTAATACAATGGGGGACAGTCTGATGCAAGGGGGGCTCTCTGATGCAATACGGGACATGCTGATGTAAGGGGGGCATACTCTAATGCAAAGGGGGCTCTCTGGTACAAGGGGGGACACTCTAATGCAAGGGGGGCACTCTGATGCAAGGGGAGACACTCTAATGCAAAGGGGGCTCTCTGGTACAAGGGGGGACACTGATGCAAGGGGGGACACTCTAATGCAAGGGGGGCACTCTGATGCAAGGGGGAACACGCTGATGTAAGGGGGGACACTCTAATGCAAAGGGGGCTCTCTGGTACAAGGGGGGGACACTAATGCAATAGGGGACACTCTGATGTAAGGGGGGACACTCTAATGTAAAGGGGGCTCTCTGGTACAAGGGGGGGACACTGATGCAAGGGGTGATACTCTGGTGCAAGGGGGAACACTCTGATGTAAGGGGGGACACTCTAATGCAAGGGGGGACACTCTAATGCAAGGGGGGACACTCTAATGCAAGGGGGGACACTCTGGTGCAAGGGGGGGGGGACACTGAAGGGGAACACTAATGCAAGGGGGACTCTCTGCAAGGGGGGACACTCTGATGCAAGGAAGACTCTGATGGGGGACACTTTTATGCAAGGAAGACTCTGATGGGGGATACTCTGATACAAGGGGGGCTCTGATGCAAGGGGGACACTCTGGTGCAAGGGGGGGCTCTGATGGGGGGACACTGATGTAAGGGGGACTCTGATGCGAGGGCGACACTTAAAATTAAAGTGGGCCTGTCTGGATGAAGTCCAGGGCCAAATTTCTGTCCCAGTCCAGCCCTGGACCTATACACATTTTTTCAGTTTCCAACTATATATACTCTGATTAAACCAAGAGTCCTTTGGTAAAATCAATTGGCCAGAAGTGAAGATCTAGTGATCCTCTCGCACGTTTGCTGGCACACTTTTGACCAAGAGATTCCAAGCCTGCCCACCACGGCAAGGTAGACTCTTCTAGGGCAGGACCTACACTAACTACACTAAGCTACCCTACTGGATGCTAGTCATCCTTTTTCTAATGTTGGGTGTAGGTTTGTAGTACGGCCTCATCCTATAATCTGTGTGTGCGATCTACTCTCTCTAATGTGGTTGTGTGTGAATCTAAAGCATGGATCGGTCAGTTTATGTACATCTGGACGTCGTCTGTTAGTGTAGGTCAGTGCATGCCAGTGATTGTATGTTGGCCAGTGTGTTAGTAAATAAATGTTAGTCCTGTTTTTACCTGGGCATGTAGCCCAACTTATCTGCAAGGCACCCCATTTTCTCTGGACCCTCCTGGTGGTAGATTAGTGCATATAGGTGGGGCCAGGGGGTAGTACCATTACGCTGGGCGTGGGGGAGTGAGGGCAGATGAAACTTGGGGGGAAGTTCCACTGGCCACACTCACCCCATACCCAGTGTGGTAGCGTCCCCTTTTGGTGGTAGATGAGTGCATATAGATGAGGGCAGGTGGTATTACCAGAATGCTGGGCGTGGGGGAGTGAGGGCAGATGAAACTTGGGGGGAAGTTCCACTGGCCACACTCACCCCATACCCAGGGTGGTAGCATACCCTCTTGGTGGTACATGAGTGCATATAGGTGGGGCCAGGGGGTAGTACCATTACGCTGGGCGTGGGGGAGTGAGGGCAGATGAAACTTGGGGGGAAGTTCCACTGGCCACACTCACCCCATACCCAGGGTGGTAGCATCCCCTCTTGGTGGTAGATGAGTGCATATAGATGAGGGCAGGTGGTATTACCAGTATGCTGGGCGTGGGGGAGTGAGGGCAGATGAAACTTGGGGGGAAGTTCCACTGGCCACACTCACCCCATACCCAGGGTGGTAGCATACCCTCTTGGTGGTACATGAGTGCATATAGGTGGGGCCAGGGGGTAGTACCATTACGCTGGGAGTGGGGGAGTGAGGGCAGATGAAACTTGGGGGGAAGTTCCACTGGCCACACTCACCCCATACCCAGAGTGGTAGCGTCCCCTCTTGGTGGTAGATGAGTGCATATAGATAAGGACAGGTGGTATTACCAGTATGCTGGGCGTGGGGGAGTGAGGGCAGATGAAACTTGGGGGGAAGTTCCACTGGCCACTCACCCCATACCCAGGGTGGTAGCGTCCCCTCTTGGTGGTAGATGAGTGGGTGTATTGGGTTGTGAGGCAGTTGATCCAGAGGAAGGCGAAAAACCCCAGCAAAGCATGATCAATGTGCTCCAGCTGGGGAAAAAATTCCTTCCTGATCCCCCGAGAGGCAATCGAATATTTCCTGGATCAGCCCTGAGTGCATATAGGTGGGGCCAGGGGGTAGTACCATTAAGCTGGGCGTGGGGGAGTGAGGGCAGATGAAACTTGGGGGGAAGTTCCACTGGCCACACTCACCCTATACTCAGGGTGGTAGCATACCCTCTTGGTGGTAGATTAGTGCATATAGATGAGGGCAGGTGGTATTACCAGTATGCTGGGCATGGGGGAGTGAGGGCAGATGAAACTTGGGGGGAAGTTCCACTTGCCACACTCACCCTATACTCAGGGTGGTAGCATACCCTCTTAGTGGTAGATGAGTGCATATAGATGAGGGCAGGTGGTATTACCAGTATGCTGGGCGTGGGGGAGTGAGGGCAGATGAAACTTGGGGGGAAGTTCCACTGGCCACACTCACCCTATACTCAGGGTGGTAGCATACGCTCTTGGTGGTAGTCAGGGCCGCTGATAAGCCAGTACAACTGGCCCTGTTGTAGGGGGCCCCGGGCCAGCAGGGGCCCGGATGACAACCCCCTTAAAAAAATGTTTTTTTGGTTTTTTTTTAATGGTCCGGAGGCCCATAGGGTCTCAGATGACAACTCCCCTTTTTTTTATTTATTTTTAATAAAAAATATATATATTTTTTTTAATATATTTTTATTTTAATTTTTATTAAATGGCAATTTTTTTTTTTTTTCTTTAGAGGTCCGGGGGTCCCCAGGGGTCCGAAGGGCCCCGGATGGCAACCCCCCTTTTTTTTATTTATTTTTTATAAAAAAATATATATTTTTTCTAATATATATTTTTTTTAATTTTTATTAAAGGGACAATTTTTTTTTCTTAGGGGTACGGGGGTCCCCAGGGGCCCGGAGATCCCCAAGGCCCGGGATGAAAACACCCCTTTTTTTATAAAAAAATAAATACATTTTTATATATTTTTTTTTCATATATATATATATATATATATATATATATATATATATATATATATATATATATATATATATATATATTATTAAAGGTCCCCAGGGCCCCGGATGGCATTCCCCCTTTTTTTATAAATTCTTTTTTTTTTTCATATTTTATTGAAATTTTTTTTTTTTATTCCTGATATATGTATATATATATATATATATATATATATATATATTTATATATATATATATATATATATATATATATATATATATATATATATATATATTAAAGGGCTCATGAGGTCTCCATGTGGCAAACCCACTTGTTTTTTTTTTATATATATAAATGTTTTTTTTGTTTTTTTTAATTAAAGGGCCCAGAATGGCAACCCCCCCTTTTTTTTTTTATAAATGTTTATTTATTTATTTTATATATTTTTTTATTTTAATTTTTTCATTTTTATTAATAATTTGTAAAGGGCCCCCCTCCGCTTCTCAATTCGCAGCAGCCCCCTCTCCCGCTTCTCAATTTCAATTTCAGACGGCAGCCCCCCCCGTTCTCTGCTTCAGGTGCCTACCAATGCCGCCAATCCTGTAACGTGCTGCAGAGACAGTTTCAAGGCGGGGCCAGGGGTGGAGCTGAAGGGGGCCCCGTCAGGTAGGCTGTACGGGGCCCCATGATTTCTATCAGCGGCCCTGGTGGTAGTTGAGTGCATATAGATGAGGGCAGGTGGTATTACCAGTATGCTGGGTGTGGGGGAGTGAGGGCAGATGAAACTTGGGGGGAAGTTCCACTGGCCACACTCACCCTATACTCAGGGTGGTAGCATACTCTCTTGGTGGTAGTTGAGTGCATATAGATGAGGGCAGGTGGTATTACCAGTATGCTGGGCGTGGGGGAGTGAGGGCAGATGAAACTTGGGGGGAAGTTCCACTGGCCACACTCACCCTATACTCAGTGTGGTAGCATACCCTCTTAGTGGTAGATGAGTGCATATAGATGAGGGCAGGTGGTATTACCAGTATGCTGGGCATGGGGGAGTGAGGGCAGATGAAACTTGGGGGGAAGTTCCACTGGCCACACTCACCCCATACCCAGGGTGGTAGCGTCCCCTCTTGGTGGTAGATGAGTGCATATAGATGAGGGCAAGTGGTAGTACCAGTATGCTGGGCGTGGGGGAGTGAGGGCAGATGAAACTTGGGGGGAAGTTCCACTGGCCACACTCACCCTATACTCAGGGTGGTAGCATACCCTCTTAGTGGTAGATGAGTGCATATAGATGAGGGCAGGTGGTATTACCAGTATGCTGGGTGTGGGGGAGTGAGGGCAGATGAAACTTGGGGGGAAGTTCCACTGGCCACACTCACCCTAAACTCAGGGTGGTAGCATACCCTCTTGGTGGTAGTTGAGTGCATATAGATGAGGGCAGGTGGTATTACCAGTATGCTGGGTGTGGGGGAGTGAGGGCAGATGAAACTTGGGGGGAAGTTCCACTGGCCACACTCACCCTATACCCAGGGTGGTAGCATCCCCTCTTGGTGGTACATGAGTCCATATAGGTGGGGCCAGGGGGTAGTACCATTACGCTGGGCGTGGGGGAGTGAGAACAGATGAAACTTGGGGGGAAGTTCCACTTGCCACACTCACCCTATACTCAGGGTGGTAGCGTCCCCTCTTGGCGGTAGATGAGTGGGTGTACTGGGTTGTGAGGCAGTTGATCCAGAGGAAGGCGAAAAACCCCAGCAAAGTATGATCAATGCTGTGGAAAAAATTCCTTCCTGATCCCCCGAGAGGCAATCGAATATTTCCTGGATCAGCCCTGAGTGCATATAGGTGGGGCCAGGGGGGTAGTAACATTACGCTGGGCGTGGGGGAGTGAGGGCAGATGAAACTTGGGGGGAAGTTCCACTGGCCACACTCACCCCATACCCAGGGTGGTAGCGTCCCCTCTTGGTGGTAGATGAGTGCATATAGATGAGGGCAGGTGGTATTACCAGTATGCTGGGCGTGGGGGAGTGAGGGCAGATGAAACTTGGGGGGAAGTTCCACTGGCCACACTCACCCCATACCCAGGGTGGTAGCATACCCTCTTGGTGGTACATGAGTGCATATAGGTCTGGCCAGGGGGTAATACCATTACGCTGGGCGTGGGGGAGTGAGGGCAGATGAAACTTGGGGGGAAGTTCCACTGGCCACTCACCCCATACCCAGGGTGGTAGCGTCCCCTCTTGGTGGTAGATGAGTGGGTGTATTGGGTTGTGAGGCAGTTGATCCAGAGGAAGGCGAAAAACCCCAGCAAAGTATGATCAATGCTGGGGAAAAAATTCCTTCCTGATCCCCCGAGAGGCAATCGAATATTTCCTGGATCAGCCCTGAGTGCATATAGGTGGGGCCAGGGGGTAGTACCATTACGCTGGGCGTGGGGGAGTGAGGGCAGATGAAACTTGGGGGGAAGTTCCACTGGCCACACTCACCCTATACTCAGGGTGGTAGCATACCCTCTTGGTGGTAGTTGAGTGCATATAGATGAGGGCAGGTGGTGTTACCAGTATGCTGGGCGTGGGGGAGTGAGGGCAGATGAAACTTGGGGGGAAGTTCCACTGGCCACACTCACCCTATACTCAGGGTGGTAGCATACCCTCTTGGTGGTAGATTAGTGCATATAGATGAGGGCAGGTGGTATTACCAGTATGCTGGGTGTGGTGGAGTGAGGGCAGATGAAACTTGGGGGGAAGTTCCACTGGCCACACTCACCCTATACCCAGGGTGGTAGCTTACCCTCTTGGTGGTAGTTGAGTGCATATAGATGAGGGCAGGTGGTATTACCAGTATGCTGGGCGTGGGGGAGTGAGGGCAGATGAAACTTGGGGGAAAGTTCCACTGGCCACACTCACCCTATACTCAGGGTGGTAGCATACGCTCTTGGTGGTAGATTAGTGCATATAGATGAGGGCAGGTGGTATTACCAGTATGCTGGGTGTGGGGGAGTGAGGGCAGATGAAACTTGGGGGGAAGTTCCACTGGCCACACTCACCCTATACTCAGGGTGGTAGCATACCCTCTTGGTGGTAGTTGAGTGCATATAGATGAGGGCAGGTGGTATTACCAGTATGCTGGGTGTGGGGGAGATGAAACTTGGGGGGAAGTTCCACTGGCCACACTCACCCTATACTCAGGGTGGTAGCATAGGCTCTTGGTGGTAGATTAGTGCATATAGATGAGGGCAGGTGGTATTACCAGTATGCTGGGCGTTGGGGAGTGGGGGCAGATGAAACTTGGGGGGAAGTTCCACTGGCCACACTCACCCTATACTCAGGGTGGTAGCATACCCTCTTGGTGGTAGATTAGTGCATATAGATGAGGGCAGGTGGTATTACCAGTATGCTGGGTGTGGGAGAGTGAGGGCAGATGAAACTTGGGGGGAAGTTCCACTGGCCACACTCACCCTATACTCAGGGTGGTAGCATACCCTCTTGGTGGTAGTTGAGTGCATATAGATGAGGGCAGGTGGTATTACCAGTATGCTGGGCGTGGGGGAGTGAGGGCAGATGAAACTTGGGGGGAAGTTCCACTGGCCACACTCACCCTATACTCAGGGTGGTAGCATACCCTCTTGGTGGTAGTTCAATGCATATAGATGAGGGCAGGTGGTATTACCAGTATGCTGGGCGTGGGGGAGATGAAACTTGGGGGGAAGTTCCACTGGCCACACTCACCCTATACTCAGGGTGGTAGCATAGGCTCTTGGTGGTAGATTAGTGCATATAGATGAGGGCAGGTGGTATTACCAGTATGCTGGGCGTGGGGGAGTGGGGGCAGATGAAACTTGGGGGGAAGTTCCACTGGCCACACTCACCCTATACTCAGGGTGGTAGCATACCCTCTTGGTGGTAGTTGAGTGCATATAGATGAGGGCAGGTGGTATTACCAGTATGCTGGGCGTGGGGGAGTGAGGGCAGATGAAACTTGGGGGGAAGTTCCACTGGCCACACTCACCCTATACTCAGGGTGGTAGCATACCCTCTTGATGGTAGATGAGTGCATATAGATGAGGGCAGGTGGTATTACCAGTATGCTGGGCGTGGGGGAGTGAGGGCAGATGAAACTTGGGGGGAAGTTCCACTGGCCACACTCACCCTATACTCAGGGTGGTAGCATACCCTCTTGGTGGTAGATGAGTGCATATAGATGAGGGCAGGTGGTATTACCAGTATGCTGGACGTGGGGGAGTGAGGGCAGATGAAACTTGGGGGGAAGTTCCACTGGCCACACTCACCCTATACTCAGGGTGGTAGCATACGCTCTTGGTGGTAGATTAGTGCATATAGATGAGGGCAGGTGGTATTACCAGTATGCTGGGCGTTGGGGAGTGGGGGCAGATGAAACTTGGGGGGAAGTTCCACTGGCCACACTCACCCTATACTCAGGGTGGTAGCATACCCTCTTGGTGGTAGATTAGTGCATATAGATGAGGGCAGGTGGTATTACCAGTATGCTGGGTGTGGGAGAGTGAGGGCAGATGAAACTTGGGGGGAAGTTCCACTGGCCACACTCACCCTATACTCAGGGTGGTAGCATACCCTCTTGGTGGTAGTTGAGTGCATATAGATGAGGGCAGGTGGTATTACCAGTATGCTGGGCGTGGGGGAGTGAGGGCAGATGAAACTTGGGGGGAAGTTCCACTGGCCACACTCACCCTATACTCAGGGTGGTAGCATACCCTCTTGGTGGTAGTTGAGTGCATATAGATGAGGGCAGGTGGTATTACCAGTATGCTGGGCGTGGGGGAGATGAAACTTGGGGGGAAGTTCCACTGGCCACACTCACCCTATACTCAGGGTGGTAGCATACCCTCTTGGTGGTAGATTAGTGCATATAGATGAGGGCAGGTGGTATTACCAGTATGCTGGGTGTGGGAGAGTGAGGGCAGATGAAACTTGGGGGGAAGTTCCACTGGCCACACTCACCCTATACTCAGGGTGGTAGCATACCCTCTTGGTGGTAGTTGAGTGCATATAGATGAGGGCAGGTGGTATTAACAGTATGCTGGGCGTGGGGGAGTGAGGGCAGATGAAACTTGGGGGGAAGTTCCACTGGCCACACTCACCCTATACTCAGGGTGGTAGCATACCCTCTTGGTGGTAGTTGAGTGCATATAGATGAGGGCAGGTGGTATTACCAGTATGCTGGGCGTGGGGGAGATGAAACTTGGGGGGAAGTTCCACTGGCCACACTCACCCTATACTCAGGGTGGTAGCATAGGCTCTTGGTGGTAGATTAGTGCATATAGATGAGGGCAGGTGGTATTACCAGTATGCTGGGAGTGGGGGCAGATGAAACTTGGGGGGAAGTTCCACTGGCCACACTCACCCTATACTCAGGGTGGTAGCATACCCTCTTGGTGGTAGTTGAGTGCATATAGATGAGGGCAGGTGGTATTACCAGTATGCTGGGCGTGGGGGAGTGAGGGCAGATGAAACTTGGGGGGAAGTTCCACTGGCCACACTCACCCTATACTCAGGGTGGTAGCATACCCTCTTGATGGTAGATGAGTGCATATAGATGAGGGCAGGTGGTATTACCAGTATGCTGGGCGTGGGGGAGTGAGGGCAGATGAAACTTGGGGGGAAGTTCCACTGGCCACACTCACCCTATACTCAGGGTGGTAGCATACCCTCTTGGTGGTAGATGAGTGCATATAGATGAGGGCAGGTGGTATTACCAGTATGCTGGGCGTGGGGGAGTGAGGGCAGATGAAACTTGGGGGGAAGTTCCACTGGCCACACTCACCCCATACCCAGGGTGGTAGCATCCTCTCTTGGTGGTAGATGAGTGCATATAGATGAGGGCAGGTGGTATTACCAGTATGCTGGGCGTGGGGGAGTGAGGGCAGATAAAACTTGGGGGGAAGTTCCACTGGCCACACTCACCCCATACCCAGGGTGGTAGCATCCTCTCTTGGTGGTAGATGAGTGGGTGTATTGGGTTATGATGGCTCTGAAATGCCTTGCAGTGTTTTATGCTAGCTTTCCATAAGCTACCCGGTGTGCGTTTGGCTGCATTCTGCCTGCTGCATGGCTCTCCATGCGTCACTTACAAACGAAAAGCCATGGAACCATCTCTGGTCTATGTCTGAATCCGGCATTTGTTCTTCTAAGTCTTCCAGCTTGATCACCGATTCTGTAATTTTCATGGGGCTCTGAAAAAAAATAAGAGAGAGAGGAATGAGATATTGTGAGAAATTTTGAGAAAAAAATACACTTTAATGAATGAAAAAACAAAACAAAAGCAAAATATATAACCCATTTTTTTTGTAAAAAATGAATTATGATGTTATGCCGATTAATAGATACCCAACGCCATGCTTTAAAATTTTGAATGGCAACAAACTACTGTACCTAAAAATCTCCACAGACAAAATTTCTACAGGTTACCAGTTTAGAGTTACAGAGGAGGTCGTATTTACGCTACACCGCCGCAACTTACAGGAGCAAGTGCAGTATTCACAAAGCACTTGCTCCGTAAGTTGCGGCGGCGTAGCGTAAATGGGGCCGGCGTAAGCGCGCGTAATTCAAATGTGTAAGGGGGGGCGTGTTTTATTCAAATTATGGTGACCCAGCGTTTTTTACGAACGGCGCATAAGAATCCCAGTGCGCATGCTCGAAATTCCGACGCAAATCATCATTGCTTTCGACGTGAACGTAAATTACGTCCAGCCCTATTCGCGAACGACTTACGCAAACAACGTAAAAAATTCAAATTTCAAGGCGGGAACGACGTCCATACTTAACATTGGCTGCGCCACCTAATAGCAGAAGCAACGTTACGCCGAAAAAGCCTTACGCAAACGACGTGAAAAACTACCGCCGGGCGCACGTACGTTTGTGAATCGGCGTAACTAGGTAATTTGCATACTCTACGCCAAAAATGACGGAAGCGCCACCTAGCGGCCAGCGTGAGAATGCACCCTAAGATACGACGGCGTAATGGAATTACGCCAGTCGGATCTTAGGCTAATGTCGGCGTATCTAGCTTTCTGAATACAGAAAGTAGATACGCCGGCGCAGCTTTGAATTTACGCGGCGTATCTATGGATACGCCGGCGTAAATCGTTGCTGAATCCGGCCCCTTGTTCACATTGGACTGGAACCAGAAGTGACGTCATGACGTCGTTCCAGTCCTCCTAGGCCATAGAGATTAGTGGAAATCATCTTTCCTCCGCTCATCTCTGTTACCAGGTGTCACAACCACCGGATCACTTCTCGGGGCTACCGATCATCCAGGTAAGCCAGAGAACCACATATTGCTGCAGCCAAATCCCCGGTATTTCTCTTCTGACCGGGGAGCGTAATTTGTCTATGACCCGGTCTCACAATGATAGTCTCACAAATATAATATCTTTCCTCTATAAACACCTATAATCTCTACTTACCGATTGCATTGCAAATGGTGGGAGTGTCTTCAGTGCCTCCACCTCCTCCCAATTTACGCCATCGAAAAATGGGTGTTGCCGAATGTTGGCCACGGCCTTTTTTCGCCTATTCTGGTCTTTGCACAGGAGCTGCAGGGAAAAAATAAAACAGAAAAACATCAGATTATTATAATGACACAACGATGCTAAGAGGCCAATTAATGAAGACCTAAGGTTATCGCACTCCACACAGAGCTGGCAATCAGGGCCGGATCTAGGGGGGTGCTAGGGGGAACTGAGCCCCCCCAGATTTCATTCATACCCCCCCCCCCTCCAGGACCTTACTGAGGGGCTAGGGGGGCACTGCTCATTCTCAACAATGTAGAGTCAGCATGCCTGCACAGTGTCCACCCCCAAGGGAGGAGTGTTTGTGAATGAAGGACCGAGGGCTCTGATGGGGGAGCACTCTAATGTGTAGGGCAGACTTGATATGATGGGATGGGCTCTAATGTGTAAGGGGGGACTCTAGTATGAAGGGGGGACTCTCATGTGATGGGTGGGCTCTAATGTAAAGGGGGCTCAGATGTAATGAGGGAATGCTTGTGTGTGTGGGGGGGGGGTCTCTTGTGGTGGGAAGACTCTGATGTGAAAATAGTGATTTTGATGTGAAAATGGGACCCTGGTGTGAAGGTGGGGGGGGCTCTGATGTGTAGGGGAGCCCTGATATGAAGAGGGGACTCTGATATGAAAGGGGAGGCTCTAATATGTAGGGGAGCCCTGATGTGAAGAGAGGACTCTGATGTGAAAGGGGGGTTCTGATGTGTAGAGGAGCCTTGATGTGAAAGGGGGGTTTTGATGTGTAGGGGAGCCCTGATGTGAAGAGAGGACTCTGATGTGAAAGGGGGGACTCTGATGTGTAGGGGAGCCCTAATGTGATGAGGGGACTCTGATGTGAAAGGGGGGTCTCTAATGTGTAGGGGAGCCCTGATGTGAAGAATGGACCCTGATATGAAAGGGGGGCTCTAATGTGTAGGGGAGCCTTGATGTGAAAGGGGGGGCTCTAATGTGTAGGGGAGCCCTGATGTGAAGAAGGGATCCTGATGTGAAAGGAAGGGGTGGTCTCTAATGTGTATGGGAGCCCTGATGTGAGGAAGGGACTCTGATGTAAAAGGGGAGGTCCTGATGTGTAGGGGAGCCCTGATGTGAAGAAGGGACCCTGATGTGAAAGGAAGGGGGGGTCTCTAATGTGTAGGGGAGCCCAGATGTGAGGAAGGGACTCTGATGTGAAATGGGAGGTCCTGATGTGTAGGGGAGCCCTGATGTGAAGAAGGGACCCTGATGTGAAAGGAAGGGGGGTCTCTAATGTGTAGGGGAGCCCCGATGTGAGGAGGGGACTCTGATGTGAAAGGGGGGGTCTCTAATGAGTAGGGGAGCCCTGATGTGAGGAGGGGACTCTGATGTGAAAGGGAGGGTCTCTAATGTGTAGGGGAGCCCTGATGTGAAGAAGGGACCCTGATGTGAAAGGGGTGGGTCTCTAATGTGTAGGGGAGCCCCGATGTGAGGAGGGGACTCTGATGTGAAAGGGGGGGTCTCTAATGAGTAGGGGAGACCTGATGTGAGGAGGGGACCCTGATGTGAAGAAGGGACCCTGATGTGAAAGGGGTGGGTCTCTAATGTGTAGGGGAGCCCCGATGTGAGGAGGGGACTCTGATGTGAAAGGGGGGGTCTCTAATGTGTAGGGGAGCCCCGATGTGAGGAGGGACTCTGATGTGAAAGGGGGGGTCTCGAATGAGTAGGGGAGACCTGATGTGAGGAGGGGACCCTGATGTGAAAGGGGGGGGGGTCTCTAATGAGTAGAGGAAACCTGATGTGAGGAGGGGACCCTGATGTGAAAGGGGGGGTCTCTAATGAGTAGGGGAGCCCTGATGTGAGGAGGGGACCCTGATGTGAAAGGGGGGGGGTTCTAATGAGTAGGGGAGCCCTGATGTGAGGAGGGGACCCTGATGTGAAAGGAAGGGGGGTCTCTAATGAGTAGGGGAGCTCTGATGTGAGGAGGGGACCCTGATGTGAAAGAAAGGGGGGTCTCTAATGTGTAGGGGCGCCCCCGATGTGAGGAGGGGACTCTGATGTGAAGGGGGGGTCTCTAATGAGTAGGGGAGCCCTGATGTGAGGAGGGGACCCTGATGTGAAAGGGGGGGGGGTCTCTAATGTGTAGGGGAGCCCTGATGTGAGGAGGGGACTCTGATGTGAAAGGGGGGTCTCGAATGAGTAGGGGAGAACTGATGTGAGGAGGGGACTCTGATGTGAAAGTGGGGTCTCGAATGAGTAGGGGAGCCGTGATGTGAGGAGGGGGACCCTGATGTGAAAGGGGGGGTCTCTAATGAGTATGGGATACCTGATGTGAGGAGGGGACTCTGATGTGAAAGGGGGGTCTCTAATGAGTATGGGAGACCTGATGTGAGGAGGGGACCCTGATGTGAAAGGAAGGGGGGGTCTCTAATGAGTAGGGGAGCCATGACGTGAGGAGGGGACTCTGATGTGAAAGGAAGGGGGGGGTCTCTAATGTGTAGGGGAGCCCTGATGTGAGGAGGGGACTCTGATGTGGACGGGGAGATTGCAGCTCATCACTTTGATCTGCAGTTGAATGAAACAAAGTAGTTACAAAAGTAACAATGTTACAAAGAACAGGAAGGATCCACGGGGAAGATTTGAAGCTAGGACTATATGTAAAGGGGGGACAGATATCTCCCTTGTCATGTTAAGGGGGGACTCTAATGTGTGTTGATGGTATGTCCCCTGACTTACTAAACACCCAGGTCAGACAGTCTAGATCTGGCCCTGCTGGCAATTCACATCCTATTAATAAAATGCATAGTGGAGTGCGCTTTTCTTTACAGTCATTAGAATGAATGTGGCTTTACTTGTTTCAGAGTCGCAAAGCACAAAGTGAAAATTTTTAAAAGATTAGAAGAGCCTATAGGTCCACTTTCCTTGTCCCTCTATGAGGGTGTCAATACATACCCTGCATAGGAAGTTTGCAAAATCGTGGTCGATGCCCCTCCAGAATCTTGGCTTATTGCAGATTATGTTTTCTATAGTTGCTTCCATGGATTCTCCGCGGAAAGGATGAACTCCAAAGACCGTCTCGTATAGTAAAATCCCCAGCGAGAAGTAATCGGCGCTTGTGTCGTATGGCTCAGAACCGATCACCTGGAAGGAAATAAGAGAGATAAGGATTAGGGTGACAAGTCAGATACAAAACATACAGATCACACCAAAAGTTTTCATTCTTCATTTGTAACTTTTCATCCATTTAGAGCAGGGGTCTCCAAACTTTCTAAACAAAGGGCCAGTTTATTGTCCTTCAGACAATAGGAGGGCCGGATTGTGGCCAGTGTGAATAGAAAATGGAAGGAATAGTGTCCCATTATTGGTGTCAGTGGGAGGAATAGTGTCCCATCATTGGTATCAGTGGGAGGAATAGTGTCCCATCATTGGTATCAGTGGGAGGAATAGTGTCCCATCATTGGTGTCAATGGAAGGAATAGTGCCCCATCATTGGTATCAGTGGGAGGAATAGTGTCCCATCGTTGGTATCAGTGGGAGGAATAGTGTCCCATCGTTGGTATCAGTGGGAGGAATAGTGTCCCATCGTTGGTATCAGTGGAAGGAATAGTGTCCCATCATTGGTATCAGTGGAAAGAATAGTGCCCCATCATTGGTATCAGTGGGAGGAATAGTGTCCCATCGTTGGTATCAGTGGGAGGAATAGTGTCCCATCATTGGTATCAGTGGGAGGAATAGTGTCCCATCATTGGTGTCAGTGGGAGGAATAGATTCCCATCATTGGTATCAGTGGGAGGAATAGTGTCCCATCATTGGTATCAGTGGGAGTAATAGTGTCCCATCATTGGTATCAGTGGAAGGAATAGTGTCCCATCATTGGTATCAGTGGAAGGAATAGTGTCCCATCATTGGTATCAGTGGGAGGAATAGTGTCCCATTGTTGGTATCAGTGGGAGGAATAGTGTCCCTTCATTGGTATCAGTGGGAGGAATAGTGCCCCATCATTGGTATTACTGGGAGGAATAGTGTCCCATCATTGGTATCAGTGGGAGGAATAGTGTCCCATCGTTGGTATCAGTGGGAGGAATAGTGTCCCTTCATTGGTATCAGTGGGAGGAATAGTGCCCCATCATTGGTATTACTGGGAGGAATAGTGTCCCTTCATTGGTATCAGTGGGAGGAATAGTGCCCCATCATTGGTATTAGTGGGAGGAATAGTGTCCCATCATTGGTATCAGTGGGAGGAATAGTGCCCCATCATTGGTATTACTGGGAGGAATAGTGTCCCTTCATTGGTATCAGTGGGAGGAATAGTGTTCCAAAGTTTATATCAGTGGAAGGAATAGTGTCCCTTCATTGGTATCAGTGGGAGGAATAGTGCCCCATCATTGGTATCAGTGGAAGGAATAGTGTCCCTTCATTGGTATCAGTGGGAGGAATAGTGTCCCATCATTGGTATCAGTGGGAGGAATAGTGTCCCATCATTGGTATCAGTGGGAGGAATAGTGCCCCATCATTGGTATTACTGGGAGGAATAGTGTCCCATCATTGGTGTCAATGGAAGGAATAGTGCCCCATCATTGGTATCAGTGGGAGGAATAGTGTCCCATCGTTGGTATCAGTGGGAGGAATAGTGTCCCATCGTTGGTATCAGTGGGAGGAATAGTGTCCCATCGTTGGTATCAGTGGAAGGAATAGTGTCCCATCATTGGTATCAGTGGAAAGAATAGTGCCCCATCATTGGTATCAGTGGGAGGAATAGTGTCCCATCGTTGGTATCAGTGGGAGGAATAGTGTCCCATGATTGGCATCAGTGGGAGGAATAGTGTCCCATCATTGGTGTCAGTGGGAGGAATAGATTCCCATCATTGGTATCAGTGGGAGGAATAGTGTCCCATCATTGGTATCAGTGGGAGGAATAGTGTCCCATCATTGGTATCAGTGGAAGGAATAGTGTCCCATCATTGGTATCAGTGGAAGGAATAGTGTCCCATTGTTGGTATCAGTGGGAGGAATAGTGTCCCTTCATTGGTATCAGTGGGAGGAATAGTGTCCCTTCATTGGTATCAGTGGGAGGAATAGTGTTCCAAAGTTTATATCAGTGGAAGGAATAGTGTCCCTTCATTGGTATCAGTGGGAGGAATAGTGCCCCATCATTGGTATCAGTGGAAGGAATAGTGTCCCTTCATTGGTATCAGTGGGAGGAATAGTGTCCCATCATTGGTATCAGTGGGAGGAATAGTGTCCCATCGTTGGTATCAGTGGGAGGAATAGTGCCCCATCATTGGTATTACTGGGAGGAATAGTGTCCCATCATTGGTGTCAATGGAAGGAATAGTGTTCCAAAGTTTATATCAGTGGAAGGAAGTATGCCCCATTGTTGGTGTCAGTGGAAGGAATAATGACAGAAATAGTCCCCTGAGGACTGGATAAAGCCAGACAAAGGGCCATATCTGGCCCACCCACAGTTTGGAGACCACTGATTTAGAACCATCCTACTTCTATGTGTAGTGAACACAAACTAGCCATTACACACGCTCCAGTTCCCCCCCCCCCCCGTGTACACAGAGCAATAAAAGAGAAAAAAATCTACAAAAATGTAAAAAAAATCTCGAGAGATTGACATTAAGAAGACCAGCGCAAAGCTTTCTACTTACCTCTGGGGCCCAGTAAACCGGCGTTCCGACTGCTCCTGTCACTGTCTCCGATCCGAACATGTTGGTTGCTGATAAGCCGAAGTCCCCGATCCTCACATGTCCACTTCCATCGATGAAAATGTTTTCAGGCTTTATATCCCTGTGAAAAGAAACAAAAAAGAAAAATTCATATTATTATCGCCCCATATATCCTGGTATTACTGGTCCATTGAGGGATCGACATTCACAAAGCTCCCTTTCCTAGCACTGCCCATAGATATGATCCAGGAAACAATCGTATCTGTCATGAAATGATTGCCCTACATAAGCTTGTATGGTCATTAACCGCTTGCCTACCGCTGAACGATCGTTTAGAAAGGAAGACGCATGTTTAGTGTGTTTATTTGCTGTGAAGGACAGCTCCACATTGTGGCCATAATGCAGAATCTTCCTAGTTCAATCATAAAAATACTGCATGACGGCCACTAGAGGGAGCCGACGGGCTCAGGAAATAAATATATTAGACACAATACAGCAGGGATATGCAATTAGCGGACCTCCAGCTGTTGCAAAACTACAAGTCCCATCATGCCTCTGCTTCTGCAGAGGCATGAGCCCTCTTTAAGCCCAGCCGTGGGACCCGGTCCAAAGCTCCGTGACCGGGACCGCTGGACCCGATCGCCGCTGGAGTCCCGCGATCGGTCCCCGGAGCTGAAGAACGGGGAGAGCCGTGTGTGAACACGGCTTCCCCGTTCTTCACTGTGGCGGTGTCCTCGATCGTGTGATCTCTTTTATAGGGATCCACAATCGATGACGTCACACCCCCCTACAGTTGTAAACACACATTAGGTGACACATAACCCCTTCAGCGCCCCCTTGTGGTTAACTCCCAAACTGCAACTGTCAATTCCACAGTAAACAATGCATTTTAAATGCATTTTTTGATGTGAAAATGACAATTGTCCCAAAAATTTGTCAAAATTGTCCGATGTGTCCGCCATAATGTTGCAGTCACGAAAAAAATCGCTGATCGCCGCCATTAGTAGTAAAAAAAAAATTAATAAAAATGCAATAAAACGATTCCCTATTTTGTAAACGCTGTAAATTTTGCGCAAACCAACCGATAAACGCTTATTGCGTTTTTTTTAATCAAAAATAGGTAGAAAAATACGTATCGGCCTAAACTGAGGAAAAAAAACGTTTTTTTATATATTTGTGGGGGATATTTATTATAGCAAAAAGTAAAAAATATTGAATTTTTTTCAAAATTGTCGCTCTATTTTTGTTTATAGCGCAAAAAATAAAAACCGCAGAGGTGATCAAATACCACCAAAAGAAAGCTCTATTTGTGGGAAAAAAATTACTCCAATTTTGTTTGGGAGCCACGTCGCACGACCGCGCAATTGTCAGTTAAAGCAGTTTGCAAAAAGGGGCCTGATCCTTTAGCTGCATTTTGGTCCGGGTCTTAAGTGGTTAAAAAGATGAGGTATACATGGGCATGGTAAAGGGGGTGGAGCCAAGGGGGGTGGCAAAATTAGGTTTTGCCTAGGGTGTCAAAAATACTTGCACCATTCCTGATCCTATTGACTTCAATGCAAAAGCGTGTCCCATTGACTTTAATGCAAAACCACCCCCTGTTGACTTCCATGCAATGTCACGTCCCATTGACTTCAATGCAAAAACGTGTCCCATTTTTGCAATGTTTTCGACGGCGGAGGATGAACGGGTGAGTGTGCACTCACCTTCGTCCTTTCCACCAATAGGGTATAGTAACCATTAAAGCGGTGGTTCACCCTAAAAACGACTTTCCACTATTACCCTGCCCCCCTGCATTACAATACGATTATGCCTTTAATTTTTTTTTTGCTGCTGTACATACCTGGGTACAGCTATTCACCCGTGTCCTCCGGGTTGCGAGTCCCGCGGGAGTGGGCGTTCCTAACATGGCGGTGATTGACGTTTTGACTAAAAAACGAGCTTCCCCCGTCGCGTAAGCAGCGTCACGATTGGCGAAAGGAGCCGAACGGCGAGTCGGCGCTATACTGCGCCTGCGCATCGCCGTTCGGCTCCTTTCGCCAGTCGTGACGCGGCTTACGCGACGGGGGGGAGCTCATTTTTTAGTCAAAACGTCAATCACCGCCATGTTAGGAACGCCCACTCCCGCGGGACTCGCAACCCGGAGGACACGGGTGAATAGCTGTACCCAGGTATGTACAGCAGCAAAAAAAAAATTAAAGGCATAATCGTATTGTAATGCGGGGGGGCAGTGTAATAGGGGAAAGTCGTTTTTAGGGTGAACCACCGCTTTAAGATAATTAGGCAGTGATAGGAAAGGGGGGAAGGGACAAATTGTAAAATGACTGAATATAGTTACTTACCTGTGAGCTACACCGTTGGAGTGCAAGAACTCCAGACCGCAGAGGAGCTCCGCTGCCAGGATTCTGATGGTGGTAAGGTCTCCTCGATCTATGGTGTTTCGCTTGTAGTAGAGATCTCCTCCGCTGAGATATTCCATTACATAGAACATATAATCCTGGGGAAGGAAATAAAGACAAGTCAGTGAATGAAATTCAGCTAGAAGGTCCAAATCAAAGTATCTATCTATCTATCTATTTGTCTGTCTGTCCGTCTATCTATCTATTATCTCTCTATCTATCTCTCTATCTATCTATCTATATCTATCTATCTATCTATCTATCTATCTGTCTGTCTGTCTGTCTGTCTGTCTGTCTGTCTGTCTATCTATCTATCTATCTATCTATTATCTATCTATCTGTCCATCTATCCTATCTACCTACCTATCTATCTATCCATCTATCTATCTATCTATCTATCTATCTATCTATCTATCTATCTATCTATCTATCTATCTATCTGTCTGTCTGTCTGTCTGTCTGTCTGTCTGTCTATCTATCTATCTATCTATCTATCTATCTATCCATCTATCTATGTCATCTTTGCTCCATGAACTGACTGATATAAGTGACACCCATTGTACAATTTGCTGTCTCTTCTCACTTTTAGGCAGCTGCCACAAATACTGTAAGGTGGTCCCTCCATGGAGAAAGGACACGTATACTAAACTTTAATCTTTTTCTAACATGTTTCTAGTCTTCCCCTACATCAGACTAATCTAATCCAATATCTAATACTTTAAGTCCAGACAAATATAAAACATTGCTTTATTCCATCGATGTTTCATGACAAAGTTTTTCCCGAATACAGCCAGTAAAAATACCAAAAAAGCTGCTGTTATATTAGCTTGTAGGCAGGTGCAGTCCATTTTTTCCACTGCAGGTGGCGCTGTCCGCAGCGGCAATGCAGATGGGGGAGGAAGTCGAGAGGAACCTAGTTCCTCTATGGCAGGGATATGCAATTAGAGGACCTCCAGCTGTTGCAAAACTACAAGTCCCATGAGGCATAGCAAGACACTGACAGCCACAATCATGACATCCAGAGGCAGAGGCATGATGGGACTTGTAGTTTTGCAATAGCTGGAGGTCCGCTAATTGCATATCCCTGCTCTATGGTTTCCTCAGTCACATAGAGGCAGTTATCCGATTGAATGCTGGCACGCCAGGTGACTTTGGCGGCCAGGGCCGCCATCAGGAATTATGGGGCCCCTTACACAGCTTCAGGCATGGGCCCCCTGGAGCAGAGAACCGCGGGGGGGGGGGGGGGGTGCTGCCGCCTGAAATTGAGAAGTGGGGGGGGGGCTGCCGCTGATTGAGAAGCGGGGGGGGCCCTTTACACAAAAAAGAAGAAATAAAGAAAAAAAATTATTAAAAAAAGGGGGGGTTGCCATCTGGGGACCTCTGGGCCCTTTAATAATATATATAAATGTTTGTGTGTTTGTGTATGTATATATATATATATATAAAGAAATGACAAAAAAGGGGGGTTGCCATCCGGGACCTCTGGGCCCTTTAATAAAAATGAAAAAAAGAAACCTCTGGGCCCTTTAATAATAAATATATATATATATAAAAATTAAAATAAACATTTATGAAAAAAAAGGGGGGTTGCCATCTGGGGACCTCAGGGCCCTTTAATGAAAAAAATTGCCATCTGGGGTTGCCATCTGGGGACCTCTGAGCCCTTTAATTATATATATATATATATATATATATATATATATATATATACAAATATATAAAGACAAAAAAATATATATATAAAAAAATATATATATAAAAAATATATAATTTTTTTTATAAAAAAAGGGGGGTTGCCACCCGGGGCCCTGGGGACCTCTGGGCCCTTTAATAATAATAATATTATTATATATATATGGGGACCTCCGGACCTCTAAAAAAAAAAAATGGCCCTTTATTAAAAAATAAAATAAAAATATATAAATAAAATATTTTTTTTATAAAAAATAAATAAAAAAAGGGGGGTTGCCATCCGGGGCCTCCGGGCCCCTGGGGACCTACGGACCTCTAAAAAAAAAATTGGCCCCTAAAAAAAAAAAAAAAAAAAAAATGTTTTTTTTTTATTTAAAGGGGGTTGCCATCCGGGCCCCTGGGGACCTCCGGGCCCCTTACAGGTGTAATCCCTGTACCCCCCTGATGGCGGCCCTGTTGGCGGCCCATCTTGGGTCAGACAGAGTGTATTCAAGACCCTGGCTCCTGGGTTTGGTACGCATTTTGTGAGTAGGGACAGGTTACTTGTCTGTCAGGGACAGTGCTTAGCATCAGAGAAATGTTCCGGAGGAGTAGGAAAAGTGCAGGGATTCTCCATCCTACCTGGAAGCTTCCACATTTGGGTACAGACTGGCCAGGCCACATTCCACCCCTTGAGACAGATGCTTTTGTCACCTCCAAACACCAATTCTGCTGTCACATTGCTGTTACAACTTGTGAGCATTACCGGTTGGGTTGCCTTCACGCTGGGTCTGTTGTTGTATTGCCTTGATCACCATATGGAAGGGTTGCCTTGAAGACTATCTGGCAGGGTTGCCTTGATGACCATCTGGCAGGGTTACCTTGATCACCATATGGAAGGATTGCCTTGATCACCATATGGAAGGATTGCCTTGAGAACCATATGGAAGGGTTGCCTTGATCACCATATGGAAGGGTTGCCTTGATGACCATATGGCAGGGTTGCCTTGATGACCATCTGGCAGGGTTACCTTGATCACCATATGGAAGGGTTGCCTTGATCACCATATGGAAGGGTTGCCTTGATGACCATCTGGCAGGGCTGCCTTGATGACCATCTGGCAGGGCTGCCTTGATCACCATATGGAAGGGTTGCCTTGATCACCATCTGGCAGGGTTGCCTTGATCACCGTATGGAAGGGTTGCCTTGATCACCATATGGAAGGATTGCCTTGATCACCATATGGAAGGGTTGCCTTGATCACCATATGGAAGGGTTGCCTTGATCACCATATGGAAGGGTTGCCTTGATCACCATATGGAAGGGTTGCCTTGATCACCGTATGGAAGGGTTGCCTTGATCACCATATGGAAGGATTGCCTTGATCACCATATGGAAGGGTTGCCTTGATCACCATATGGAAGGGTTGCCTTGATCACCATATGGAAGGGTTGCCTTGATCACCATATGGAAGGGTTGCCTTGATCACCATATGGAAAGGGTTGCCTTGATCACCATCTGGCAGGATTACCTTGATCACCATCTGGCAGGGTTGCCTTGATCACCGTATGGCAGGGTTGCCTTGATCACCATATGGCAGGGTTGCCTTGATCACATACGTACATGCAGATGTCATGAAGCAATGTTCGTTCTACTATATATTACATTTTCTATATATATATCATTTGGTACTTCTTTCTTTTTGACTTTTCCAAAAACTGACTTACCTCTGTTTGGAATGTGGCGTAAGCGTGAGCGCAGAAAGGGCTGCCCTCAGCCATCTCCAGGACCTGACGCTCGACGTAGATGAGGTATGGATCACAGTCCATTATTAAGCCCTTAAAGACCATCTTTATGGCCACCAGTTTGCCGCTGTCACGATGGGTCGCCAGTAAAACCTGTAGGAGAGAGAAGGGTTAGTACATCATCATTTCCATGTGCTTTAGTAACTACAAAACTTGTACAACATGAATTCTTGCTTTTAAAAGATCTCTAGAACTATAGCGGGGGTAGAGCAGAATGGGCAGCGTGAATATTTATGGCACTCCATCCAATTTCTGGGCATCCAGAAGGTGGAGGGAGAGCCCATAAATAGTCTGATTCCTGGGCAGCAGGGGGCAGTGTTGCTGGGTCATGTCTTGCTGGCTCTGCCTCTGGGGCAGGAGTGCTAGAGAAGCCTTGGTGAAGACATCGAAGTCCCAGTTAGGCTTAGCCGAGGGGCCTATTCGTAAGCTCGTAACTGTGCATGGCACCCCCACCCCCCCCCCCACCCCCCAGGGTACTGTTCAAATAATGCTGGCCACCCAACCATTGTGCATGGTTGGTCATATGTCACCAGCTGCTTCTAGTGCAATTTATAACAATGTTGGCCCAGATTCACAAAACACTTACGCCGACGTATAACAAGTTACGCCGACGTAAGTGCAAATGTGCGGCGTCCCACAAACAGATATGCGCCTAAAACCAGGCTACACCCTGCCGACGTAGCTTGCTTACGCCAGCATAGGGTGAGCGCACATTTAGGCTGGGTGCATGGTGCCGCACCCATTGATTAGCCATTCCAACATGCAAATGGAAATACAGCGATTTACGAACTTGCTTGCGCCCGATGCAGGCTACGCAAGGTGCGCTTAAGTTGTACGTCCGGCGTAAAGTTATTCCCCATAAAGGAGATGCAACCCAGCAGCAGACATGCAAAGGTCTGCACCAGGGAACACAAGCCGGCGTATTTTACGTTTGACGTGTGTCTGGCTGGGCGTAGGTTACGTTCACGCCGTGCGCAGTGATCCGGCGTAGTTTAGGCAGTTGTTCCGACGTGGTTGTGAGCAGGCGCAAGGGGATGCGTCCACGTCACGGCGCATGCGCAGTTCGTGATACGTATATGTCTGGCGCTCGGCCCATCATTTGCATGGGGTCACGCCTCATTTGCATGGGTCACGCCCACTTCCACCTACGTCGGCGTACGCCTTCAAATCCCACGCCATGCTGGCGCAGCGTTGGGAGCAATAGCTTGCTGAATGCAATGCTTGCCTCTCCGCGCTACGTTGGCGCGGCGTACGTCGTTTGCGCTACGGCGGCGTAATATGCGCCCACACTCTGTGAATCTGGGCCAGAGTCTTTTTTAACCAGTATCAGGTGGAGGAGATTTTGAATTTTTGAATTTTTTTTTCTGATAATAAAAGCATTACTAGTCTTGTTAAGTAACCCCCTCTCTTTGGGTTTCTTTATGCCTATTTTCAAACTCTTATGCCCTGTACACACAAGCGGAATTTCCGTCGAAAAATCCGATGGAATTCCGCTCAAGCTTGGCTTGCATACACACGGTCACACAAAAGTTTGTTGATCTTTCGAGCGTTAAGAACGCGGTGACATACAACACTACGACGAGGCGAGAAAAAGAAGTTCAATGCTTCCGAGCATGCGTCAAATTGTTTCTGAGCATGCATGTTTTTTTTTTCCCGTCGGAATTCCATACAGACTAACAGATTTTTCGACAGGAATTTTTTCCGTCTGAAAAATTGAGAACCTGCTCTCAAACTTTTGCTGGCGGAAATTTCGACAGCAAAAGTCTGATGGAGCCTACACATGGTCGGGATTCCCGACCAAAAGCTCTCATCAGACTTTTTCCAACAGGAAAACCGATCGTGTGTACCCCGCATTAAAGCAGTACAAGTCACCAGCAGCATTGGGAATCCTGTGGCACATTCAGTGTGTCAAGTGCAGCCAGAAGTTTGGGCGCCCTCAGTTTGTTCAGTTTATGGGGGTATCTCATGCTTCCTTTCCCTATCCAAGTTCACGTTCCAATAAAAAAAGAACCCCTTGACCCCTAAAGGGGGAAATAGGACCAAATTCACCAGTGGCTCCTTAGGGGGTGCTTTACACAAGTATTGTGGAGGGGAACCCAAGGATGGTCAGCCCATTGGCTTAAGACTTGATTCCCTCCCATCTCCCCCCCCCCCTGCACACACCATACAACCGTCCCTGAGGATGCTCATGTTGGCCCCCCCCCCTTTGTCTATCGACCACTCAATAGTATCTTTGGTTACTTACCTTTCCGCAGCCTCCTTGTCCAATAACTTTATGATAGATGAAGCTCTCCGGACCCAGAGGGGCCGCTACGCGTTCCGTAGTAGGGATGTTTGTTGTTCCGCCAACTGCTAGAGAGAGAAAAGAAATCAAATGTATTATTCTGTCACCATGCAAATCAAATTACTCTACTAACTTCTATTGGGAATTAAAGCCTCTTGCACATTATAATTTGCATTGCCAAACTCAATATACACCTTTACACCTTTACACTTGCAACTGGGGGGGGGGGCAGTAAAGACATGATTAAGCTCTGAGGGGGCAGCGCAAACGCATTGGGGGGGAGCGGCCTGGCGGGAGCTCAGGCTGAGGTTGCCAGTTACCATCACGAGTGGTTGCTTCACATGTGCTTCAATGTGCGGCTTAAAGGAACACTAAAGGTTCGTTTTTTATTAGATCAATTGATTGCTGTAAGCTAGAGCATTTAAATATCACTTACCTCGTTTTTCCTTTTGACCTCCAAAATACAGTAATCCAGGTTTAAAAATGCCATTTCCTGTCACTCCTCTTCTTGCTTTCCACCAGCATCTGAGCCGTTTTGCATGGTGGAAAGCAGAATGTGCTCACCCCCTCCCTATGACTACAGCCCTGCGTAAAGATGCTCTCTTATCCCTCACAAGCATGGAGGCCAAGCCTAATGGGAACTGTAGTTCCCATTAGGCCGTGATGTAGCAAGAATGAATGCGCACCGCAAACCAGGAAGTCAGTGAGAATAATGATTCAGGAGTGACGGAGGTGAATAAAACAGCTTGATTTCAACAGGTATCAAACTAGTTATAATGCAAAACATTACTTTTTACTTTATCAGCTACTGTCAGACTTTAATTTAAGAGGAAAATATTTTTGTCTTTACAACCCCTTTAAGGGATAGTCATTCTTCCACAATTTGACATTTGGAGCCAGTACTGGCTCCCTCACGTCTACAAACTATGGGATATATTTATGGAATTTTAATTAAATTTCTACTAGTTTCTAATGGCGGCGATCAGCGACTTATAGTGGGACTGCAATATTGCGGCGGGTAACTTGGACACACAGGCCCAGATTCTCGTAGAATGGCGTATCTCTGGCGGCGGCGTAACGTATCCGATTTACGTTATGCCGCCACAACTTACACGGGCAAGTGCTGTATTCTCAAAGCACTTGCTCCGTAAGTTGCGGCGGCGTAGCGTAAATCGGCCGTCGTAAGCCCGCCTAATTCAAATGTGGAAGGGGGGGTGTGTTTTATGCTAAACTACTGTGACCCGACGTGATTGACGTCCGTGGAAATCTCCCAGTGTGCATTGCTCCTAATACGCCGCAAGGACGTATTGGTTTTGACGTGGACGTAAATTACGTCCAGCCCCATTCACGGACGAGTTACGCAAACGACGTAACTTTTTTAAATTTCGACGCAGGAACGACGGCCATATTTAACATTGGCTGCGCCTCATATAGCAAGGGCAACTATACGCCGGGAAAAGCCTAACGTAAACGTCGTAACTTTACTGCGTCGGCCGCGCGTACGTTCGGGAATTTGCGTATCTAGCTAATTTGCATACTCAACGCGGAATTCGACACCTAGCGGTCAAAAAAAAAATTGCAGTTTAGATCCGACGGCGTAAGAGACTTACGCCTGTCGGATCTAATGGATATCTATGCGTAACTGATTCTAAGAATCAGACGCATAGATACGACGGGTCAGCTTAGGACTTACGCCGGCGTACATGGCGCTGCGCCGTCATAAGTCCTTTAAGAATCTGGGCCTAACTGACACTGTTGACACTTTTTGGGGACCAGTGACACTAATACAGTGATCAGTGCTAAAAAATATGCCGATACTAGTGACACTGGCTGGGAAGGGGGTTAACATCAGGGGCGATCAAAGGGTTAACTGTGTGCCTAGCCTGTGTTTTAGACCCCTTTCACACTGAAGGTGCTTTTCAGGCATTTTCGCCTCCCCAGTGTGAAAGTGCTTTCACACTGGAACGGTGGCGCTTGCAGGACCGAAAAAAAGTCCTGCAAGCAGCGTCTTTGGGGCGGTGAGGGAGCGGTGTATACAGCGCTCCTTAACTGCCCCACCCATTGAAATCAATGGGCAATGCTGCCAAAGCACCTGTAAAGAGCTGCAGCAGCGGTGCTTTTCAGGTGCTTTTAACCCCCTGTTAACTCCTTCTTCGGGGTTAAAAGCTCCTCGCTCCCACCTGCACAGCGCCGGTAAAACTCGATACACATACAAATTAAAGCCAAACTCCAGCTAACGCCTTTTAAGCAGTTATAGGAATAGTTTTGTTCCTTTTGGGATAAAGATTTGACATAAAAAGATATACTGTATGTTGATCATTGTAAGCACCCTTATCAGTGGTAAATGGTTTGTCTCATCCCTCTGACCCAGGGGTCTAGAACTGGGGGCCCTCCAGCTGTTGCGAAACTACAAGTCCCATCATGCCTCTGCCTGTGGGAGTCATGCTTGTAACTATCAGCCTTGCAATGCCTCATGGGACTTGTAGTTTTCGCAGCAGCTGGAGGGCAGCCAGTTTGAGACCCCCGGCTCTAACCACTACATCTGCAGGACAGCTTGTTCTGTTGTTTTAAAATAAACAGACATACTGGCTGGATCACCAGATGACAATAAAATAAGTAAAGACAATCCAATGCAGCCATCACATCTAAGAATCGGCAAGCTGCATAATAATAAATGTTTTCTTTTGAGTTTAATACTGCTTTAAAGCTGTATTAAACCCAAGAGCAAACATTTATTATATTGCAGCTTACCGATTCTTAGGTGTGATGACTGCATTTGTTTTATTTTTTTCTGGCTTTCTTTGTTCTATTTTCATATGGCAATCCAACCAGCAAGTCTGTTTTTTTTTTTTTCAAAAGAGCAAGAATGTATAGGATTACATGGATGAGACAAACCATTTTTAACACAGACAGGGGTTCTTAAAATGATCAGATTTTATTTATTTATGCAAAACCTTTATCCCAAAAGGCAAATAAACTGTTTGCTGTAACTGCTTATAAAGTGTGAGCTGGGGTTCAGTTTGTTATTGTATGTACATTTGCTAATACAGTTAACACTCCCCTCCCCTCAGACTGACAGCGCGGCTGTCTGCTGTGCCTCCTGTCCTCCTTCATCCAGAGTTGTGTCTCTGGATGAAGGAGGACATGAGGCACAGCAGACAGCCGCGCTGTCAGTCTGAGGGGAGTGTTAACTGCATTAGCAAATGTAAATATGGATGTCTCCTAATACAGGAGGTGTGCTACTGGCCAGATCGCCAGGTAAAAACAGAGAGGGGAAAAAACCCAATAAAAAGGAAAAAGATGCAACCACCACATCTAATCATTGGTAAGCTGCAATCAGGGCCGTCTTTACCGCAGGGCAAATGGGGCAGGTGCCCTGGGCCCTGTCACTGTTGGGGGCCCAAAGCAACCCCCTTAAAAAAAAAAAAAAAAAAAAATTTTTTTTTTTTTTTTTTTTTTTTTTTTTGGAGTCCGGAGGCCCCCAGGGGCCCGGAGGACCCCAGAGCCCCAGATGGCAACCCCCCCTTTTTTTATTTATTTTTTAAATAATAAAAAAAAAATATATATTTTTATTAAAGGGACAATTTTTTAATATTTATTTTTTATTTTTTATTAAAGGGCCAATTTTTTTTTAGAGGTCTGGGGGTCCCCAGGGGCCCATAGTTCCCCAGGGCCCCCGGATGACAACCCCCTTTTTTTAATAAAAAAAAATTGTTTATATATATATATATATATATATATATATATATATATATATATATATATATATATATATATATATATATAGTTTATTATTATTATTATTATTATAGGACCCAGAGGTCCCCAGGGCCCCGGATGGCAACCCCCCTTTTTTTTTATAAAAAATATTTTTTTTATATATTTTATTTCTATCTATATATATATATATATATATATATATATATATATATATATATATATATTTTTTTTTTATTTTATTAAAGGGCTCAGAGGTCCCCATGTGGCAAACACCCTTTATCTTTTTTTATAAATGTTTATTTTTTTATTTTTGCTTATATATTTGTTTTATTTATTTTTAATTTAAGGGCCCAGAGGTCCCCAGGGCCCTGGATGGCAACCCCCCCTTTTTTTTTTTTATAAATGTTTCTTTGAATATATTTTTTATTAAAGGGCCCAGAGGTCCCGGATGGCAACCCCCTTTTTTTTGTAATTTATTTTTATTAAAAAAAAAATATTAAAGGGCCCAGAGGTCCCCAGGGCCCCAGATGGCAACCCCCTTTTTAAAATATATTTTATATATATATATTTTATTTCTTTTTTTCTTTTTATTAAAGGGCCCAGAGGTCCCCAGATGGCTACACCCCTTTTTTATATATATTTTTCTTTATTTCTTTCTTTATTTCTTTTTTTGTAAAGGGCCCCCCGCTTCTAAATTTGCGGCAGCCCCCCCCCCTGCTTCTCAATTTCAGGCGGCAGCACCCCCCATCCCGGTTCTCTGCTCCAGGGGGCCCATGCCTGAAGCTGTGTAAGTGGCCCCATAATTCCTGATGGCGGCCCTGCCTCCCGTTAAGCCCCTGTGCTGCCCACAAATCAGGCTTAAAATCATCAGCGGCATGCAGCCAGTGACAGTACTGCTTCCCTTCCCAGTGTTTTAAAATGTACAGCACCCCTGACTTCCCTTTAGACGCGCACTTCTCCCTTCCTGCCACTGGGTGTTGCTTGTATATAAAAGTGAATTAGAATGTGATTTTATAACATCCCCAGTTTGCTCTTCCTGAGGCTGACTTCTTCATGTCCTGCTCCTCAAGGTATGTCACTGTTTGCTAATCTATATTGTAAATTGAAGTTTTCTGTAGAGTGTGCCCAAAGTCTTTATAATATTTGATGATTCACTGCAGGTCTGGTCAGTGTTTTAAAAAGTTCCTCTATTTTACACATGGCATGGCATGGGGTCACAGCACCGTCTGTCCATTCTGCTTTAGCACCATGGGACCCCATGCCATGCCATGTGTAAAATAGAGGAACTCTTTAAATCACAGACCAGACCTGCAGTCCAGGCTGAGTAAAGCCTCAGAGTACATGACATTACTGTCTGTATTTAACTGCTTGATGGGCTTATTTTGGGCCTGGCTGGTTCACATGTATGTGTTTTGGTGGCCCACATTTGCGCAGGCACAGCAGCCCATTCATTTGAATGGGCCGCCATGCCTGCGTTTCCTGCAAAGAAAAGCGCATGTCTCATGAAATAGGCTGCGCACACGGCACGCCTATGCCCATCAAGCACTGAAATACAGCACTGTCTGTCCATTCTGCTGTCTGCTGTGACTTATCTGCAGTTCCCGCACTGTCAAACTTGCTGCATTTTTAGATGTTTAGGTCACGCTTTTAAAAACACAGTGCGTTTGTGTGTGCAAGAACTGCAGGTAAGTAGCATGGTGCAAGAACTGCAGGTAAGTAGCATGGTGCAAGAACTGCAGGTAAGTAGCATGGTGCAAGAACTGCAGGTAAGTAGCATGGTGCAAAAGCAGAATGGATTTCAAGGCAACTGTATTTTTAAAATGCTGAATGCACCTTTTTTCTGCAGGAAACAAAGGCATGGCAGCCCATTCAAATCAATGGGCTGCTGTACCTGCACAAATAAGGACCGCCAAAACATACATGTGAACCAGCCAGGCCCAAAATAAGCTGGAGGGGGGCCCAAAAAAAATGTTTGCCCTGGGCCCAAACCATATTAAAGACGGCCCTGGCTGCAATATATTACATTTTTGGTATTGGGCTTTTAAAGTTGATGGAGAAATCTCCCATTTTCGCTACCTGTGTACTGTTTGAAAACGTATCATTATAATCCATACCTGCTGCATCTGTTTTTCGCTTCTTAAGCTGATTCTCTGCACAGCTCTTTGCTATCTCCTTAGCACTATAATATATCTCCTCCCTGCGCCGCTTTCTTGAAGCCTTGCATGACTCCCCTACAGAGCCCTGTGCTGCCTCCTTAGTGCTAAGATTTATGTGTGCCTTCTTCAGTGTCTTGCTTGACTCCTCTAAGTCCTCCAGACGTGCCTTCTTCAGAGTCTTGCCTGACTCTATATTCTCCTTAGCGCTATAATATATCTCCTCCCTGCTCCGCTTCATTGAAGCCATGTATGACTTCTCCACAGAGTGCTGTACTACCTCCTTAGCACTATCATCCAGACGTGCCTTCTTCAGAGTCTTGCCTGACTCTATATTCTCCTTAGCGCTATAATATATCTCCTCCCTGCTCCGCTTCATTGAAGCCATGTATGACTTCTCCACAGAGTGCTGTACTACCTCCTTAGCACTATCATCCAGACGTGCCTTCTTCAGAGTCTTGCCTGACTCTATATCCTCCATAGCGCTATAATATATCTCCTCCCTGCCTCGCTTCATTGAAGCCATGTATGACTTCTCCGCAGAGTGCTGTACTACCTCCTTAGCACTATCATCCAGACGTGCCTTCTTCAGAGTCTTGCCTGACTCTATATCCTCCTTAGCGCTATAATCTATCTCCTCTCTGCTCCGCTTCATTGAAGCCATGTATGACTTCTCTGCAGAGTGCTGTTCTACCTCCTTAGCGCTATCTTCCAGACGTGCCTTCTTCAGAGTCTTGCCTGACTCTATTTCCTGCTCAGCGCGATCATAGATCTCAGCGCTGCTCCTCTTCTTGGTTGTCATTTCAGATGTTGCACAGCAGAACATCTCTGCTGAAACCTCTGCTAAAATCTTGTTTATCCTCCAAGGCATTCCTTAGGTAGATAAAAACCTCCTATGTGCTTACTTTTCCTCTATATAATATATATTCTACAATATATATGTATTTGGAATACAGTAAGATAATAAAATCTGCCAACACAAAAAAAGCTGACTGCACTCGTCAACTGCCAGTGAAGACTGATTCTGATTCCCCCAGATTCTCTGGGGTGTTCTATTTATAGAACAGCTAGCACAGTGACATCATAGCACTTTGGCTATGTCCACTTCTTAGCCAATCAGCTGGCAGGGTTGCACAGACTGCAGAGATTTGAATTTTTTTTTTTTGTAACTGACAATCTGTCAGATCTGAAAACAAGGCAATGGGCTGATTTTACCTGGAAAGTTGAATAATATGAAAACAGATACAATATTCTATATATATATATATATATATATATATATATATATATATATATATATATATATAAAGCGATGATTTCAGAGCTGACAATGTAATTCATATGAGTTGTGCTGTGTGTGTTTTTTTCATCTGTTAGCTGTTTAAAATAAACCCCCCCCCCCCCCCCAATACAAAATATCTCCTTTTGTGTGCCTTTCCTGGGTTTATTTTATTTCCAGACTCAAAACTCAATTCACAAAGATTTAACACAAGGAAATGGGGTTTTTTATTTTAACCATGGGATCCTTATTTTGAAATCGGACTTGGCTGAAATTAATTATATTTTTGTTTGTTTGTTTTTAAATATGTGATCTTATCTCCTGTATTACCAACTGTCACCACTTGTCACCATGACAACGTGTCATTTGACTTCCAACTGCCATCCTTCCAACTCCCCCTCCTCTGACAGATTTTGAAGCGTTGTAAAAACAAACACTGATATTAATGAGAGATCTTTACTGGAAAAAAATAAATATATATTTGGTATTTTTTTATTTTTGGGGGTAAACGCAGATCATGTATATAAAATGTAATATGTTAACAGTATGGTGTGAAAAGACCCCTCATATAGCTCTGACATATAGTGCAGCGTAGTACAATTTCACGTTTTTACTATATATTTATATAGCGCCAACATATACCATAGCACTGTAAAATCCAAGACTACTATTATTATTGTTATTATATCACATTTCTATCACTCTGACATATGCTGCAGTGTAGTACAATTGCACATTGCTACTATATATTTATATAGCACCAACATATACCATAGTACTGTAAAATCCAACCCGCTTATTATTATTATTATAATAAATTTATATAGCTCTGACATATGCTGCAGTGTAGTACAATTGCACATTGTTACTATGGGCCAGATTCACGTAGAAATGGGCTACGCTGCGGCGGCGTAACGTATCCCATTTACGTTACACCGCTGCAAGTTTACAGCGTAAGTGCCTGATTCACAAAGCACTTACCTGTAAACTTGCGGCGGTGTAATGTAAATCCCCCCGGCGCAAGCCCGCCTAATTCAAATGGGGCGGGGACCATTTAAATTAGGCGCATTCCCGCGCCGAACGTACTGCGCATGCCCCGTCCCTAAAATTTCCCGACGTGCATTGCGCTAAATGACGTCGCAAGGACGTCATTGGTTTCGACGTTAACGTAAATGGCGTCCAGCGCCATTCACGGACGACTTACGCAAACAACATGAAATTTAAAAATTTGAAGCAGGAACGACGGCCATACTTAACATTGGTTAGACCACCTAGAGGGCATGCTTAGTTTTACGTGACGCATCTCTACGGAAACAACGTAAATTTAGATCGACGGGCAAAGCGGATGTTCGTGAATCGGCGTAACTAGTCATTTGCATATTCTACGCCGACCGCAATGGAATCGCCACCTAGCGGCCGGCCTAGAATTGCAGCCTAAGATCCGACGGTGTAACACAGTTACACCTGTCGGATCTTAGGGCTATCTATGCGTAACTGATTCTATGAATCAGCCGCATAGATACGACAATCGTATCTCAGAGATACGCCGTCGTATCTCTTTTGTGAATCTGGACCTATATATTTATATAGCACCAACATATACCATAGTGCTGTAAAATCCAACCCGCCTATTATTATTATTATTATAATAAATGGCCCGGATTCAGAGAGCAATTGCGCCTGCGTAACCATAGTTACGCAGCGCAATTGCTAAGGGTGCATTCACACCACGATTTTATCATCCTACTTGTTCTCACGATTCTTAGGTTTGAAATCGTACAAATCTGTATGGCAAAACGTATCCATTCACTTCCATTCATTAATGTAGGTCCCCAAGTGCATCCGATTTGATACGATTTAAAATCGCATCAAAAATCGTGTTTGACCACCATTTTTGGTCCTGATTTGAAATCGTATTAAAATCGTGTCCGATTTTTTTTATATTGTGGTCAATCTAAATCGTAAAAATACATTTTGTCATACGATTACATACGATTTTGTCATATACGATTACATCCGATTTAACGGTCCGATTATCGGATGTAAAAATCGTGATGTGAACCTAGACTTACTTGCGCCGGCGTTACGAATGCTCCTGATTCAGGAACATCGTAACGCCGACTGCAGCCTAAAATCTGCGTGGCATAAGGCTCTTATGCCACGCATATCTTAGGCTGCATTCTTGCGATGGCCGCTAGGGGGCGCTCCCATTGTGCTCAGTGTATAGTATGCAAATTGCATACTAACACCGATTCACAATGTTGCGCGAGCCCTGCGTACGCAAGTTACGTCGTTTCCGTACGGCATGTTTAGCGTAAGGCTGCCCCTTCTAATAGTAGGGGCAGCCAATGCTAAAGTATACCTGTCGTTCCCGCGTCGCGAAATTTGAATTTCACGTCGTTTGCGTAATTGATTCGTGAATGGTGCTGGACGCCATTCACGTTCACTTGGAAGCAAATGACGTCCTTGCGACGTCATTTGCCGCAATGCACGTCGGGACAGTTTCCCGACGGAGCATGCGCTCTACGCTCGGCGCGTGAGCGCGCCTAATTTAAATGATTCCCGCCCCCTACAGGATCATTTACATTAGGCGCCCTTACGCAGGGCAAGTTTACACAGCGCACACGCAATTTACGGAGCTACTGCTCCGTGAATCGCGGGTAGCGAAGGAAATTTGCGGGGGCGCAGGGTAAAAACGCTGCCCTGCGCCTCCGTAAAAAAGGGGCAATTCTACCTGAATCTGGGCCAATGTATATAACTCTGACATATGCTGCAGCGTAGTACAATTACACATTATTACTATTTATTTATATCGCGCCAACATATACCATAGTGCTGTAAAATCCAACACGCCTATTATTATTATAATACATTTATATAGCTCTGACATATGCTGCAGCGTAGTACAATTACACATTATTACTATATATTTATATAGCACCCACATATTCCATAGCGCTGTAAAATCCAACACTACTACTATTATTATTATTATTATTATTATAGTTCTGACATATGCTACAGTGTAGTACAATTACTCATTATTACTAAATATATATATATATATATATATATATATATATATATATATATATATATAGAGCGACAACATATACCATAGGGCTGTAAAATCCAACACCACTATTATTATTATTATACATCTATATAGCTCTGACATATGCTGCAGCGTAGTACAATTGCACGTTTTTACTATGGGCCAGATCCACAAAAGAGATACGACGGAGTAACTGCTGTTACTCCATCGTATCCCTTGTCCTAACTTTGGAACTGATCCACAGAAGCAGTTTTCCAAAGTTAGGCAGAAGATCCGGCGTGTGTAATTGAATTACACTGCCGAATCTTAGGATGCAGTACCGCATCCGCCGCTGGGGGCATTTCGAGTCGAAAAGCCGCTTCTAGTATGCAAATTAGCACTTAGGGCGATCCCAAAGCTTTTCAGCTTCGTTTTTTCGCCGTAAGTTTTAGTTTGCAAGTGTAAAACTAGGGCTGGTGTTACAAAGTGTAAAGTTAGTAACACCATGTAAAAGCCCATTCAAGCGACGGAATTTGGTATACATTCCTGAGGGAGAACTCCACGGCAATTTGTAAAATCAAAACCGGCATGGGTTCCCCCCCCAGGAGCATACCAGGCCCTTAGGTCTGGTATGGGTTGTAAGGAGACCCCCCCTACACCGAAAAATCGACGTAGGGGGTCCCCTACAATCCATACCAGACCCGTATCCAAAGCACGCTACCCGGCCGGTCAGGAAAGGGAGTGGGGACGAGCGAGCGCCCCCCCCCCTCCTGAGCCGTGCCAGGCCGCATGCCCTCAACATGGGGGGGTTGGGTGCTCTGGGGCAGGGGGGCGCACTGCGGGCCCCCCCACCCCAGAGCACCCTGTCCCCATGTTGATGAGGACAGGACCTCTTCCCGACAACCCTTGCCGTTGGTTGTCGGGGTCTGCGGGCGGGGGCTTATCGGAATCTGGGAGTCCCCTCAAATAAGGGGGCCCCCAGATACCGGCCCCCCACCCTAAGTGAATGGATATGGGGTACATCGTACCCCTACCCATTCACCTGGAGGCAAAAAGTTAAAGTTATTAAACACACAACACAAGGGTTTTTAAAATAATTTATTAGTCTGCTCCGGAGGCCCCCCCTGTCTTCTTTATTAGCTCTAATACCAGGGGGGGCTTCTTCTTCCGCTCTCCGGGGGGGGTTTCTTCTTCCGCTCTCCGGGGGGGGGGGTCTTCTCCGCTCTCCGGGGGTCTTCTTCTATCTTCGCCGCTCTCCGCTGTTGACTCGGCGCACCCCGGTTCTTCTGCAGCTGTCCGGTGCCTTCTCCTTCAGCGCTGGCTGCCTGCTATCTTCGTGTGTTAGCTCAATTACTAGCAGGCAGCCAACACGGTCTTCTGTGACGTCAGGTTCTTCTTCTCCCTTCTTCCGATGTTGACACGTCGCCTCTTGTCACTGCAATGATGGAAGCGCGCCTTGCATCCCATTTATATAGGCATCACCGTCCCATCATGCTCCGGCAGGTACCCACGTGGTGGGTGCCTACCCACGTGCACCCACCACGTGGGTACCTACCGGAGCATGATGGGACGGTGATGCCTATATAAATTGGATGCAAGGCGCGCTTCCATCATTGCAGTGACAAGAGGCGACGTGTCAACATCGGAAGAAGGGAGAAGAAGAACCTGACGTCACAGAAGACCGCGTTGGCTGCCTGCTAGTAATTGAGCTAACACACAAAGATAGCAGGCAGCCAGCGCTGAAGGAGAAGGCACCGGACAGCTACAGAAGAACCGGGGTGCGCCGAGTCAACAGCGGAGAGCGGCGAAGATAGAAGAAGACCCCCGGAGAGCGGAGAAGACCCCCCCCCGGAGAGCGGAAGAAGAAACCCCCCCCGGAGAGCGGAGAAGACCCCCGGAGAGCGGAAGAAGAAGCCCCCCCTGGTATTAGAGCTAATAAAGAAGACAGGGGGGCCTCCGGAGCAGACTAATAAATTATTTTAAAAACCCTTGTGTTGTGTGTTTAATAACTATCACTTTGCCTCCAGGTGAATGGGTAGGGGTACGATGTACCCCATATCCATTCACTTAGGGTGGGGGGCCGGTATCTGGGGGCCCCCTTATTTGAGGGGACTCCCAGATTCCGATAAGCCCCCGCCCGCAGACCCCGACAACCAACGGCAAGGGTTGTCGGGAAGAGGTCCTGTCCTCATCAACATGGGGACAGGGTGCTCTGGGGTGGGGGGGCCCGCAGTGCGCCCCCCTGCCCCAGAGCACCCAACCCCCCCATGTTGAGGGCATGCGGCCTGGCACGGCTCAGGGGGGGGGGGGGCGCTCGCTCGTCCCCACTCCCTTTCCTGACCGGCCGGGTAGCGTGCTTTGGAATACGGGTCTGGTATGGATTGTAGGGGGACCCCCTACGTCGAATTTTCGGCGTAGGGGGGGTCTCCTTACAACCCATACCAAACCTAAGGGCCTGGTATGCTCCTGGGGGGGAACCCATGCCGGTTTTTTCTTTGAAAATTGGCATGGAGTTCTCCCTCAGGAATGCATGCCGAGCGACGCTGTCAATTTTTTTTTTTTTTTCCCGACGCAACTTTTTTAAGCCGGCGCGATCCACAAAACTCGGCGTAACGTAACTTCGCGCATGCGCAGTACGGCCGGCGCGGGAGCGCGCCTCATTTAAATGGGACTCGCCCCATTTGAATAGGAACGCCTTGCGCCGGCCGGATTTAAGTTACACAGCCTGAAATTTCTAGGTAAGTGCTTTGTGGATCGGGCACTTAGGTAGAAATTTTAAGGCAGTGTAACTTAAATGGGATTTTTTAAGTTGCGCCAGGTTTTTGTGGATCTGGCCCTATATATTTATATAGCGCCAACATATTCCATAGCGCTGTAAAATCCAACACACCTACTATTCTTATTATTATAATACATTTATATAGTTCTGACATATGCTGCAGCGTAGTACAATTACATATTATTACTATATATTTATATAGCACCAACATGTTCCATAGTGCTGTAAAATCCAACACTACTATTATTATTAATATAATAAATGTATATAGCTCTGACATATACAGCAGCGTAGTACAATTACACGGTATTACTATATATATTAATATAGCGCCAACATGTTCCATAGTGCTGTAAAATCCAACACTACTATTATTATAATACATTTATATAGCTCTGACATATGCTGCAGCGTAGTACATTTACATATCATTACTATATATGTAGCTAGTGCCAACATGTTTCATCTAGGGCAGGGTGGCAAACACAAGGCCCGCGGGCCGAATGCGGCCCACCAGACCTTGCCATGTAGCCCGCGCAACGGGCCGTCTGTTGCCACCTTGTCCGTGTTCGGATCAGCACAGAACGCGATCCGCGGAGCGCACCGCTGCCTCGGCCTTAGGAAAGGCCGCAGCTTCGGCCTAGCTCCGGAGCGGTCGGCCATCTTGGTACACCCGGCGGCGGCTATTGCCTAAGTGCGCGCTGGCGTCATCACCCCTCCCTCATCTGCTCGTGGATCTTCTAGCCGGCTATTCTGCAAGAGCGCGTCAATTACAGTGAGTTTTGGCAATGTTGGACTGGCTATTACAGTGATTAGTGGGGGAAATGTTGGACTGGCTATTACGGTGATTAGTGGGGGCAATGGTGGACATTACAGTGATAAGTGGGGGCAATGGTGGACATTACAGTGATAAGTGGGGGCAATGGTGGATGACTGGATGTTACAGTGAGTTTTGGCAATGGTGGATGTTACAGTGAGGTGGGGGCAATGGTGGATGTTACAGTGAGGTGGGGGCAATGGTGGATGTTACAGTGAGGTGGGGGCAATGGTGGATGTTACAGTGAGGTGGGGGCAATGGTGGATGTTACAGTGAGGTGGGGGCAATGGTGGATGTTACAGTTGTTGTTTTTTTGCAGATCCGAAAAATGATCCGATCCGTGACTCTGATCCGAGGATCGATCCGATCCGTGAGTTTTTCAATCCGTTGCACCCCTAGTCAGTGTTCATCCGGTCCCCCCCCCCCATAGGGGAGAGCGGAGATCTGACAGGGCGGTCCCTGAACAATGTGCGGGGATCGCCCTGTCACCCGCCTGCTCAGCGGGGATCAGCGGAGGATCACGGGGCGAATCATCACGGATCAGTCCCGTGTGAGAGAGGCCCATCTCTAGTAGATGGTCTGCTGTACAGCCTCTGCATAGTGATTAGTGACGGCTCATCGCTTTCCTCCTGCAGCACTTCTACGGGGATCACTTTCAAATGTTCATGAAAAAGAAGTAGTCTGTGGGCTCCTCGTGATGTGCGTCATCCTGGGGGAGGGGTTAAACACCTGCGATTTTTCCAGGTCGGGGAGATTTGTAAATTTTTGTACAATGCCTTTAACTGCCACATTAAACTTTTCTCTTGTGAACCACTTCAACCCCGGACCATTTTGATGGTCAATGACCGGGCCACTTTTTGCGATTCGGCACCGCGTCGCGTACTGACAATTGCGCGGTCGTGCGACGTGCCTACCAAACAAAATTGACGTCCTTTTTTTTCCCACAAATAGAACTTTCTTTTGGTGGTATTTGATCACCTCTGCATTTTTTATTTTTTGCGCTATAAACAAAAATAGAGCGACAATTTCGAAAAAAATATGTTTTTTTTTTTACTTTTTGCTATAATAAATATCCCCCAAAAATATATAAAAAAGCATTTTTTTTTCCTCAGTTTAGTCCAAAACGTGTTCTTCTACATATTTTTCGTTTAAAAAAAAATCGCAATAAGCGTTTATTGATTGGTTTGCGCAAAAGTTCTAGCGTCTACAAAATAGGGGGTCGTTTTATGGCATTTTTATAAATTTTTTTTTTTTTTACTAGTAATGTCGGCGATCTGCAATTTTTATCGGTACTGCGACATTATGGCGGACACATCGGACGCTTTTGACACATTTTTGGGACCATTGGCATTTTTATAGCAGAGCTTTCTTTTGGTGGTATTTGATTTTTTTTTTTTTTTGCGCTATAAACAAAAATAGAGCGACATTTTGAAAAAAAAATCAATATTTTTTACTTTGTGCTATAATAAATATCCCCAAAAAATATATAATTTTTTTTTTTCTCCTCAGTTTAGGCCGATAAGTATTCTTCTACATATTTTTGGTAAAAAAAAATCGCAATAAGCGTTTAACGATTGGTTTGCGCAAAATTTATATTGTTTACAAAATAGGGGATAGTTTTATGGCATTTTTATTCATAATTTTTTTTTTTAATACTAATGGCGGCGATCAGCGTTTGTTTTTTTTTTTTCGTCACTGCGACATTATGGCGGACACATAGGACAATTTTGACACATTTTTGGGACCATTGGCATTTTCACAGCAAAAAAATGCATTGATTACTGTGAAAATTAGGTGTTAACCACTAGGGGGCGCTGAAGGGGTTAAGTGTGACCTCATATGTGTTTCTAACTGTAGGGGGGCGGGGCTGGACGTGTGACGTCAGTGATCGTCTTTCCCTATATCAGGGAACAGACGATCACTGACACTGCCACTGTGAAGAACTGGGAAGGTTTGTTTACACTCACCTCTCCCCGTTCTTCAGCTCCTGTGACCAATCGTGGGACACCGGCGGCGATCGGGTCCGCGGGTCACGGAGCTTCGGACCGGGTCGCGGGCGCGCGCCCGCGGCTGGGCACTTAAAGGGGACGTACAGGTAGGTGCTTGTGCCCAGCCGTGTCATTCTGCCAACGTATATCAGCGTTAGGAGGTCCTTTAGTGGTTAAAAAATTAAAAACCCACAGGCCATGACCTAGGCAGGCAAAACGGAGTTCCTGGAGTAACTGATCAATAAGGGTCTTTGGGGTCCCTGAGCCACCTTGTCTCCCTATCCCTCCCATCACTGATCAATAACTGGTACATTATTTTCTGCAGACGGTCTATGCATTGGATTGCCCACTGGCAGCTGGTAAAGCCATTGAAGGTCTGCGTGGCGTGTGTGATGAGACCTATCCTGATCCTGTCTGTGTGGAGTCTGTGGGAATTCCTGTGGAGGACCTTCTGGCCGACCCCTCAAGTCCGGCTGGGTCAGTCACGTCAGTGGAGTTCTGTGGAGGAAGGTAAGTGGCTTTTGTGTCAGGCTGCCCTAACTCAGGATGGGACATTTCCAATATTCCTCTGAAATACCCCCCCCCAGCATTTATAGGAAGCACAAAGGGAACAATGAGTAACAAATCTAAATGTTTCCGTCCATATTTTAGACCCTGAGCACACAGCATGGAGTATGGGCTTCATGGGTTTGATGGTCACAGGCCATACATGGAGCCTGTACATATAGGGTATCATTGGGGTACATTTCTACATAGGGATTATTGGGGTGTATTTCCACATGAGCCCATTCGTTCCCCCCTCTACCTCTCTGCCCGGGAGTCATTGACTCTTGATTGGATAGATTGATAGCAGCGCAGCCATTGGCTCCCGCTGCTGTTAATCAAATCCAATGACGCGGATGCTCGGGGGCGCATCCGCAAGGTTTACTTCCCCCCTCCCCCTACCCCGAGAGCATTTCTCATAGGGTGTTTATCAGGAGAAGCCGCGAGCGCCGCAGAGGGGCCTCAGAAGCCAAGGATCGGGGGCCACTCTGTGCAAAACGAACTACACAGTGGAGGTAAGTATGACATGTGTGTTACTAAAAAAACAAGGGTTTACAACCCCTTTAAGGCTGGTTGGGTTGAAAGGTGTCAAATCAGAGGTTTTGTTCTTAAAGTGGTTGTAAACCCAAAAAAACATTAAAAAAAGAAATAAATACATGCAAGACAAAGGCATAATGAGCTAGTATGACTAGCATACTAGCTCATTATGAATTACTTACTTGAGATCGAAGCCCCCACAGCGACCATCGTTCCTCTCCTCCACCGCCACTCCGGCGCTGTGACTGTGACGTTACTACTGCACATGCGCGCGGAACCGGCACGATCCCCGCGCGTGCACGCTTTTCCGGAACTATCCTATTCAAGACCCGGTACGCTCAGTGCGCCTGCGCCGTTGTCTATGGCACGCATGAGCCGCAGACATCGGTGTCCGATTTTCTGCAAATATCTCCTTCACCGTGTAGGTTAAGGAGATATTGCAAGCACCTACAGGTATATCTACAGGTATTTATTTACAGTGCTTTGGGAAAGGGGGTGGGGTAGTGGTTGGTGTCAGTGGGGCAGTGGTCAGTGGGGTAGTGGTCAGTGTCAGTGGACGATGTCAGTGGGGTAGTGGTCGTGTCAGTGGATGATGTCAGTGGGGTAGTGGTCGGTGTCAGTGGGGTAGTGGTCGGTGTCAGTGGGGGCAGTGGTCAGTGGGGTAGTGGTCGATGTCAGTGGACGATGTCAGTGGGGTAGTGGTCGGTGTCAGTGGACGATGTCAGTGGGGTAGTGGTCGGTGTCAGTGGACGATGTCAGTGGGGTAGTGGTCGGTGTCAGTGGACGATGTCAGTGGGGTAGTGGTCGGTGTCAGTGGACGATGTCAGTGGGGTAGTGGTCGGTGTCAGTGGGGCAGTGGTCAGTGGGGTAGTGGTCGGTGTCAGTTGACGATGTCAGTGGGGTAGTGGTCGGTGTCAGTGGACGATGTCAGTGGGGCAGTGGTCAGTGGGGTAGTGGTCGGTGTCAGTTGACGATGTCAGTGGGGTAGTGGTCGGTGTCAGTGGACGATGTCAGTGGGGTAGTGGTCGGTGTCAGTGGACGATGTCAGTGGGGTAGTGGTCGGTGTCAGTGGACGATGTCAGTGGGGTAGTGGTCGGTGGCAGTGATCAGTGGGGTAGTGGTCGGTGTCAGTGGACGATGTTAGTGGGGTAGTGGTCGGTGTCAGTGGACGATGTCAGTATTCAGTGGGGTAGTGGTCGGTGTCAGTGGACGATGTCAGTATTCAGTGGGGTAGTGGTCGGTGTCAGTGGACGATGTCAGTGGGGTAGTGGTCGGTGTCAGTGGAGATGTCAGTGGGGTAGTGGTCGGTGTCAGTGGACGATGTCAGTGGGGTAGTGGTCGGTGTCAGTGGACGATGTCAGTGGGGTAGTGGTCGGTGTCAGTGGGGCAGTGGTCAGTGGGGTAGTGGTCGGTGTCAGTTGACGATGTCAGTGGGGTAGTGGTCGGTGTCAGTGGACGATGTCAGTGGGGCAGTGGTCAGTGGGGTAGTGGTCGGTGTCAGTTGACGATGTCAGTGGGGTAGTGGTCGGTGTCAGTGGACGATGTCAGTGGGGTAGTGGTCGGTGTCAGTGGACGATGTCAGTGGGGTAGTGGTCGGTGTCAGTGGACGATGTCAGTGGGGTAGTGGTCAGTGGCAGTGATCAGTGGGGTAGTGGTCGGTGTCAGTGGACGATGTTAGTGGGGTAGTGGTCGGTGTCAGTGGACGATGTCAGTATTCAGTGGGGTAGTGGTCGGTGTCAGTGGAGATGTCAGTGGGGTAGTGGTCGGTGTCAGTGGACGATGTTAGTGGGGTAGTGGTCGGTGTCAGTGGACGATGTCAGTATTCAGTGGGGTAGTGGTCGGTGTCAGTGGACGATGTCAGTATTCAGTGGGGTAGTGGTCGGTGTCAGTTGACGATGTCAGTGGGGTAGTGGTCGGTGTCAGTGGACGATGTCAGTGGGGCAGTGGTCAGTGGGGTAGTGGTCGGTGTCAGTTGACGATGTCAGTGGGGTAGTGGTCGGTGTCAGTGGACGATGTCAGTGGGGTAGTGGTCGGTGTCAGTGGACGATGTCAGTGGGGTAGTGGTCGGTGTCAGTGGACGATGTCAGTGGGGTAGTGGTCGGTGGCAGTGATCAGTGGGGTAGTGGTCGGTGTCAGTGGACGATGTTAGTGGGGTAGTGGTCGGTGTCAGTGGACGATGTCAGTATTCAGTGGGGTAGTGGTCGGTGTCAGTGGACGATGTCAGTATTCAGTGGGGTAGTGGTCGGTGTCAGTGGAGATGTCAGTGGGGTAGTGGTCGGTGTCAGTGGACGATGTCAGTGGGGTAGTGGTCGGTGTCAGTGGATGATGTCAGTGGGGTAGGTGGTCGGTGTCAGTGGACGATGTCAGTAGGGTAGTGGTCGGTGTCAGTGGACGATGTCAGTGGGGTAGTGGTCGGTGTCAGTGGACGATGTCAGTGGGGTAGTGGTCGGTGTCAGTGGACGATGTCAGTGGGGTAGTGGTCGGTGTCAGTGGACGATGTCAGTGGGGTAGTGGTCGGTGGCAGTGATCAGTGGGGTAGTGGTCGGTGGCAGTGGACGATGTTAGTGGGGTAGTGGTCGGTGTCAGTGGACGATGTCAGTATTCAGTGGGGTAGTGGTCGGTGTCAGTGGACGATGTCAGTATTCAGTGGGGTAGTGGTCGGTGTCAGTGGAGATGTCAGTGGGGTAGTGGTCGGTGTCAGTGGACGATGTCAGTGGGGTAGTGGTCGGTGTCAGTGGATGATGTCAGTGGGGTAGTGGTCGGTGTCAGTGGACGATGTCAGTATTCAGTGGGGTAGTGGTCGGTGTCAGTGGAGATGTCAGTGGGGTAGTGGTCGGTGTCAGTGGACGATGTCAGTGGGGTAGTGGTCGGTGTCAGTGGATGATGTCAGTGGGGTAGTGGTCGGTGTCAGTGGACGATGTCAGTATTCAGTGGGGTAGTGGTCGGTGTCAGTGGAGATGTCAGTGGGGTAGTGGTCGGTGTCAGTGGACGATGTCAGTGGGGTAGTGGTCGGTGTCAGTGGATGATGTCAGTGGGGTAGGTGGTCGGTGTCAGTGGACGATGTCAGTAGGGTAGTGGTCGGTGTCAGTGGTCTTGGGGCTCTGGACCGTGTCAGTATGGGGGGGCGGTTGTTGTGTCAGTTGTTTTTTTTTTTCAATTTCATTTTTTTTTTTTTTTTACAATTTTTTTTTTTTATCAGTCCTGCGGGGGGCGTTGGTGACATGTCAGGGGTCTAAACAGAGACCCCTGACATCTCCCATTTGAGACGGAGAAAGGGACAGAGGACATTCATTCTCCAGTCCTTTTCTCTGCACAGAAGATGAATGGAGGGAAGACAGCGTCTCCCCTCCATTCATACACTGAGCATAGTAACACACAGGTTACTCTGCTCAGTTATCACAGGACGCACAGCGATCGGTAACGGACGCTCTGTGTCCCGTCCAGAAAAAAAAGGGGCTGGTAACTGACATACCAGCTCCTCACTCCACATAGATCTACCTGCTCGCCCCCGCCCCCCCTCGCAGCCCTCGGGAGAGGAGAGAGAGGGGAGGAAAGACCGCAGATGAGGAGGGCGGAGGAGGAGGAAGACATGGGGGAATGTGAACACAGATCAGGACGAGCCGGGGGCGGAGGAGGAAGACACAGGGGGGGGGGGGTTTTGTGTGGACACACGAAGAGGGACGAGGGGGGGCGCTGAAGAAGGACACTGAGGACAGTCAGGGATGATCGGTGTGAGGGGGGGGGGGGGGGTAAGCTGTGAACACCGACCTGCATGGCTTTTCAGGTGAAAGCCGCGGGAGGGAGAGAAGCAGATGAAAAGCCATGCAGGGAGGATCGGTGCTCACAGCTTACCCTCCCCCCGCACCGATCATCCCAGACTGTCACTGGAGATGGATGTGACTGTGTACAGAAATGACAGGGGGCCGTGAGCGCGCTCTGTTTTTACCATGAATGCGCTTTGCACGCTCTGGCCAAGGGGAGTGTAGAGGTGGGCAGGGCCTCTGCTGACATCATGACCCCGCCCACCAAGCGCCGATGACAGACCCACCCACTGAATCTGCTGTTTTTGGGGGCTTCTAACTAATAAACGGGACACATTTGACTGGTAAGGATAGATGCAGGAGGCATGTATCGCCTTATAGATCAGCACTATGGCAGTAGTTTACAATTGATGAGAGGGGTTTACATCCACTTTAATGTAGGCTTACCTGCAGGTGCAAGTAGTATCAGAGGGTTTACAACCATTTTAAGCCTCGTACACACGATCGGATTTTCCGGCGGGAATTGTATGATATAGAAAAAAATTCAATCTGGATGGCCGCACTCCAACAACAATTTCTTTATTGGTTAAAAACCATACAGCAAAAGATGCAATAAACAGCTGACGTTTTTCGCACCAGTAGTTACGGTTTGAAACACGTCAGCTGTTGATTGCATCTTTTGTTGTATGGTTTTTAACCACTTAAGACCCGGACCATTATGCAGGTTAAAGCGGGGTTCACCCAAAAAAAAAAAATGTAACATTACATTCAGCCGAGTTGTCATAATGACAATCGGCTGTTTTTTTTTTATTTTATCCCGTACATACCGTATTTTCACCGCCGCTTCTGGGTATGTCTGACAGCGCGTCACGAGTTGCTGAAAGAAGCCGAACATCGGTGCGGCTCTATACGGCGCCTGCGCACCGACGTTCAGCTTCTTTCGGCAACTCGTGACGCGCAGTATGCGACGGTTGGAAGCCTGTCAATCAATTAGGAACGCCCAGTCCCGCAGAAGACATACCCAGAAGCGGCGGTGAAAATACGGTATGTACGGGATAAAATTTTAAAAAACTGCCGAAAACAGTGGCTCCAAAACAAAATTGGCGTCCTTTTTTTCCCACAAATAGAGCTTTCTTTTGGTGGTATTTGATCACCTCTGCGGTTTTTATTTTTTTGAGCTATAAGCAAAAATAGAGCGACAATTTTGAAAAAAAATTGTATTTTTTACTTTTTGCTAAAATAAATATACCCAAAAAAGATATTAAAAAAAAACATTTTTTTTCCCCAGTTTAGGCCGATACGTATTCTTCTACATATTTTTGGTAAAAAAAAATCCCAATAAGCATTTATCGATTGGTTTGCACTAGGGTTGTCCAGATACCGATACTAGTATCGGTATCGGGACCGATACCGAGTATTTGCGGGAGTACTCGTACTCGCGCAAATGCTCCCGATACCTAAATAGAATACTTTTTTTGTATTTATCAACATGTTCTATGAAAATTCTTTGAGTTTTTTACTACTGCGTGACAAGCAAATAAAACATTTTTATTCATTTTTACTCATTTTTATTCTTTTATAATGTCTTGAGTTAGAGTTCTTCATAATTCAAAAGAAAATATCCTTAGTCTGTATTGTGGTTTGAAAACTGTCACATGACATTTAAAAAAAGTATCGGTATTCGGTATCGGCGACTACATGAAAAAAAGTATCGGTACTTGTACTCGGTCCTAAAAAAGTGGTATCGGGACAACCCTAGTTTGCACAAAATGTATAACGTTTTCAAAATAGGGGATAGTTTTATTGCATTTTTATTAATGACGGCGTTCAGCAATTTTTTTCGTGACTGCGACATTATGGCGGACACTTCGGACACTTTTGACACATTTTTGGGACCATTGTCATTTTCACTGCGAAAAGTGCTATAAAAATGCATTGTTTACTGTGAAAATTACAATTGCAGTTTAGGAGTTAACCACTAGGGGGCGCTGAAGGGGTTAAGTGTGACCTCATTTGTGTTTCTAACTGTAGGGGGGCGGGGCTGACGTGTGACGTCAGTGATCCTCTTTCCCCTATATCAGGGAACAGATGATCACTGACACTGCCACAATGAAGAACGGGGAAGGTTTGTTTACACTCACCTCTCCCCGTTCTTCTGCCTGCTCCTGATGAGCGACCAATAGTCGCGAAACGCGTAGAGCTACATACTCCATGCATCAATGTATAATCACTGCAGTATGACGTGATGTAATCTTTGTTCAACATGTGATACCTATTTTATGTCTTAATGGATACAGTACAGATTGATGTACTTGCTGTATTTCTATACTTGGGTCATTACCCGCATACCTTTTCCCCCAACTAATCTGTAAAATACATATGTCTATCTATTTCTTCAATAGTGCAATATAGTCAAGGACGGTGCACTATGTGAAAGCAATAAAATATTTATTTTTCTCCCCCATTTATTACAATCTGTTTCCCGCACATGCTTCATTTAAAGTCCCGCTTTTGCTTCCTTTTTCTATACAAAACCAGCGATGGAGGTAATTGACCCATTACCTCATTTAAAGTCCCAACTTACCCTTCCCCAGCCCCCCCTCTCTCATATTGAAAGAGGAGTGTTGCATAAGGAGCGTTGGATGAAGGAATTAAGATGATAAAAGTGTTGGATAAGGAGAGTTGAATGAGCAATGTTGTATGAGAAATATTGGATAGATGAGAAGTGTTGGATGAAGGGCTTCAGATGAAATGTGATGGGCGAGGGGCTTCAGATCAGGAGCATTAGATGAGAAGCATTTGATGAGGGGCTTCAGATAAGAAGCACTGGATGGAAGGCTTCAGATGAGGAGTGTTGGATGAGTGGCTTCAGATGGGGAGCATTGGATGGGGGGCTTCAGATGAGGAGGGTAGGATGAGTGGCTTCAGATGGGGAGCATTGGATGGGGGGCTTCAGATGAGGAGGGTAGGATGAGTGGCTTCAGATGGGGAGCATTGGATGGGGGGCTTCAGATGAGGAGGGTAGGATGAGCAGTTTTGGGCTTTAGATGAGAAGTGCTGGATGAAGGGCTTCAGGTGGGGAGGACTGGATGAGAAGTGTTGGATGAGGGACTTTGGATGAGAAGTGTTGGATGAAGGGCTTCAGGTGGGTAGCACTGGATGAGAAGCGTTGAATGAGGGGCTTGAGATGAGGAGCATTGGATAAGGAGTGTTGGATAAGGAGCTTGTGATGAGGAGCATTGGATGAGAAGCACTGAATGAGAGGCATCAGATGAGGAGCGTTGGATGAGGAGCTTTGGATGAGAAGTGTTAAATGAGGGGCTTCAGATGAAGAACATTGGATGAAGAGTGTTGGACGAGGGGCTTCAGATGAGAGTGTTGGATGAGGGGCTTCAGATGAGAGTGTTGGACGAGGGGCTTCAGATGAGAGTGTTGGACGAGGGGCTTCAGATGAGAGTGTTGGATGAGGGGCTTCAGATGAGAGTGTTGGATGAGGGGCTTCAGATGAGAGTGTTGGATGAGGGGCTTCAGATGAGAGTGTTGGATGAGGGGCTTCAGATGAGAGTGTTGGATGAGGGGCTTCAGATGAGAGTGTTGGATGAGGGGCTTCAGATGAGGGGCTTCAGATGAGAGTGTTGGATGAGGGGCTTCAGATGAGAGTGTTGGATGAGGGGCTTCAGATGGGGAACATTGGATGAGGAGAGTTGGATGAGGGGCTTCAGATGAGAGTGTTGGATGAGGGGCTTTAGATGAGAGTGTTGGATGAGGGGCTTCAGATGAGAGTGTTGGATGAGGGGCTTCAGATGAGAGTGTTGGATGAGGGGCTTCAGATGAGAGTGTTGGATGAGGGGCTTCAGATGAGAGTGTTGGATGAGGGGCTTCAGATGGGGAACATTGGATGAGGAGAGTTGGATGAGGGGCTTCAGATGAGAGTGTTGGATGAGGGGCTTCAGATGAGAGTGTTGGATGAGGGGCTTCAGATGAGAGTGTTGGACGAGGGGCTTCAGATGAGAGTGTTGGACGAGGGGCTTCAGATGAGAGTGTTGGATGAGGGGCTTCAGATGAGAGTGTTGGATGAGGGGCTTCAGATGAGGAGCATTGGATGAGGAGAGTTGGTTGAGGGGCTTCAGATGAGGAGCATTGGATGAGATCTGTTGGATAAGGGGCTTCAGATGAGGAGCATTGGATGAGGAGAGTTGGTTGAGGGGCTTCAGATGAGGAGCATTGGATGAGATCTGTTGGATAAGGGGCTTCAGATGAGGAGCATTGGATGAGGAGAGTTGGTTGAGGGGCTTCAGATGAGGAGCATTGGATGAGATCTGTTGGATAAGGGGCTTCAGATGAGGAAAGAGGAGTGCTGATCTATATGGCACGTACCATCTGATGCAATACACAGATTATATGTACCTTCAGTCACCTCTCCCTCAGTACAAACTGTACCGATAACAAAGTCCAGACTGCGGGATTGCAGCAAGATGTCGGTACTCCAGGACATGGTGCACACTGTGTAAAATAAAGTCACTAGCTTATCTGCTCCCCCTTTATTCAGTTTGTGGATTAAATCTGTTACATATTGGTAATGAAATGATATTATATCTTTCTTTCTAGGTGTTTCTATAGATTAGTAAATCTGCCACAGCGCCTGCCATCTCCTCTGGTGTGCCCGGAGAGCCATGGAAGGTCAGCTCACTGGAGAGGTACAAATCTGCCACCAATCTCACTAAAGCTGCCCATAATGTGATGGTCAAAAAGTCCCCCTGCACAAGAAGGGAGAGCAGCAAAGAGCGATCTTTATCACAGGAAGTCTCTGGATTACTGCACAGATTTGGAAGAAATACAGAAGAGCACCAAGATTCAGGAAGAATACACATGATGAATGGATTTAGACAATATTTGCTAATCGCAATATTTAGCTTTAATTTAAATATAAAGATTCCCATGGGTTGCCTATAGGGACAGCAATTCTGAGGTTGCCTCCTTCTGCAGGGCGGGCCCTTTGCCTGGCTGATCCCAGAGGAATTTAGCAGTAGTGCTGACTGTACTGCCCGATGGAAGGAGAATCTATAAATCTGTATATGAAACACATTCATCAAAATGACTGAACATAAAATGAGTTCCCCCTTTAAATGCTCCATGTGTCCTCCAGCCTCCAGCTTCATGGTAATTGTCTTTGGGGGGGGGGGGGGGGAATGGAATAAACCGCAATATTTCCTGGAGCTCGGCACTCAGAGAGCTAATTGATGAGAATTGTCGTCTCGCTGCAGAATACGGACTCGGCTCTCTCCCGCCAGATTGCCTGGTCCAGGATATTGTGCATTTTACATTGTCTGATCCCAAAGAGCGTCTGCTGTGTGTCACTCCACAGCGACCAGGAGACCTCTGCAATAAAGTGCACCTGTCATGAGAAGGACACAGAGGAGGGCTTCATTCCAAAAATCCTGACTGTCTCTCCGATCCAATGGCTTCAATGCTTACCTTATGCTGACTTTGCTTGCTGCACGTTTGCTCCAGGGTTGTGACTTGGAAAGTAATAAAACCAGAGACAGCCAGGAAACTAGCATTTTCAAATAAGGCTTATAATAAATGAAGTCTTTACTTTCAGAAGGCTGTGACATTTATTTATTTGAAGTCATTCTAACGTTGGATTACAGTAAAACCTTGGATTACGAGTATAATGTGTTCCAGAAACATGCTTGTAATCCAAAACACTTGTATATCAAAGCAAATTTCCCCATAAGAAATAATGGAAACTCAAATAATTCGCTCCACAGCCATTTATTCATAAGTCCTTCCGTTTATAGTCCATATAAAAATATTATAGTAATGTGCAGGGCCGCCATCAGGAATTATGGGACCCCTTACACAGCTTCAGGCATGGGCCCCCTGGAGCAGAGAACCGGGGGAGGGGTGCTGCCGCCTCAAATTCAGAAGCAGGGGGCTGCCGGGAACCTCTGGGCCCTTTAATAAAAATATATATATATATATATATATATATAAAAAAAAATGTTATAAAAAAAAAAGGAAGGGAGTTGCAATCCGGGCCCCTCACAGGTGTACTGCCTGTACCCCCCCCCCCCCCCCCCGATGGCAGGCCTGGTAATGTAATAAGTTGTGTAACCATTAAATGTCCATCCACAAATGGAATCCAGCAGGAGCTCCAGAGTATAAAAGAGAAGAGAGGCGCCTCTAAGTGTAGCAATATGTTTCTAAATGTTGTACCTTCATTACATGTAACCATATTGCTACACTTAGAGGCGCCTGTCTTCTCTTTTATACTCGGTGGCGACATGACAATACTCTTATATCAAGACATCGCTTGTATATCAAGTCAAAATGTATTAAAATGTTTTGCTTGTCTTGCAAAGCGCTCTCAAACCAAGTTACTCTCAATCAGGCCCGGACTGGGACAAAAAATAGGCCCGGGCATTTTGGAATGAGCAGCCCATGACACCTTAACCGGCCCATCCCCACTCTCCATCCTAAAGGATTCCCTAGGAGAGGGGAGGGGGAAACCCTGCAAAGGTGCAAGGGGCAAGGGGACAGAGAAAGAGCAGGGGGGGCAGAGAGCACAGGGAAGAATCTAGAGAACATGGGGTGGGGTGAGAGCACGGGGGAGGTGAAGAGCATGGGGGGGGCAGAGAGCACAGGGGAGAGGCAGAGAACACAGGGAGGAAGAGGAGAGCACAAGGGGGCCAGACAGCATGGGGGTCTGAAGGTCACAGGGAGTGGGGGGGGTTGGAGAGCACAGGGGGAAGCAAAAACACAGGGTGGGGCATAGAGCACAGAGAGGGCAGGAGAGCACGGGGGTGAAGAGCACATGGGGGAGGCAGAGATCACTGGGGGGGCAGCAGAGAGCATGGGAGGAGGTGGAGAGCACAGGGGGTAGGTGAAGATCAATGGGGGGCTGGAGAGTACTGGGGGAGAGGCGTAGGGCACAGGGGGCAACGTAGAGCATGGGAGGAGGTGGAGAGCACAGTGGGGGCTGGAGAGCACTGGGGGGCTAGAGAGCACTGGGGGAGAAGCAGAGGGTACAGGGGGCAGCGTAGAGCATGGGGGAGGTGGAGAGCAAAGGGGGGGCTAGAGAACACTGGGGGGGCTAGAAAGCACTGGGGGAGAGGCAGAGGGCACAAGGAGCAGCGTAGAGCATAGGGGAGGTGGAGAGCACAGGGGGAGAGACGGAGGGCATAGGGGGCAGCGTAGAGCATGGGAGGAGGTGGAGAGCACAGGAGGGAGGTGGAGAGAAGAGGGGGGCTGGAGAGCACTGGGGGGGATAGAGAGCACTGGGGGGCTGGAGAGAATTAGGGGGAATTGAAAAGAGCACAGGGGGAGGTGGAGAGCACAGGGGGAGAGGCAGAGGGCACTGGGGGCAGTGTAGAGCATGGGGGGAGATGGAGAGCACAGGGGGAGGCATAGAGCATTGGGAAGGTGGAGAGCACAGGGGGAGAGACGGAGGGCACAGGGGGGCAGCGTAGAGCATGGGGGGAGGTGGAGAGCACTGGGCTGGGGTGTTAAAGAGCACTGGGGGGCTGGAGAGCACAAGGGGAGGTGGAGAGCACTGGGGAGGCTAGAGAACACTGGGGGAGAGGCAGAGGGCACAGGGGGGCAGCATAGAGCATGGGGAGGTGGAGAGCACAGGGGGAGAGATGGAGGGCATAAGGGGCAGCGTAGAGCATGGGGGGAGGAGGAGAGCACAGGAGGGAGGTGGAGAGCACTAGGGATGATAGAGAGCACTGGGGGGGCTGGAGAGAATTAGGGGGAATTGAAAAGAGCACAGGGGGAGGTGGAGAGCACAGGGGGAGAGGCGGAGGGCACAGGGGGCAGCGTAGAGCATGGGGGAGGTAGAGAGCACAGGGGGAGAGACGGAGGGCACAGGGTGGCAGCGTAGAGCATGGGGGAAGTGGAGAGCACAGGAGGGAGGTGTAGAGAAGGGGGGGCTGGAGAGTACTGGGGGTGATAGAGAGCGCTGGGGGGGCTGGAGAGAATTAGAGGGAATTGAAAAAAGCGAGCACAGGGGGAGAGGCGGAGGGCACAGGGGGCAGCGTAGAGCATGGAGGGAGGTAGAGGGCACAGGGGGGCAGCGTAGAGCATGGGGGGAGGTAGAGAACACAGGAGGGAGGTGAAGAGAAGGGGGGCTGGAGAGCACTGGGGGGGTTGGAGAGCACTGGGGGGGCTGTAGAGAATTAGCGGGAATTGAAAAGAGCACAGGGGGAGGTGGAGAGCACAGGGGGAGAGGCGGGGGGCACAGGGGGCAGTGTAGAGCATGGGGGGAGGTAGAGAGCACAGGGGGAGAGACAGAGGGCACAGGGGGGCAGCGTAGAGCATGGGGGGAGGTGGAGAGCACAGGAGGGAGGTGGAGAGAAGGGGGTGCTGGAGAGTACTGGGGGTGATAGAGAGCACTGGGGGGCTGGAGAGAATTAGAGGGAATTGAAAAAAGCACAGGGGGAGGGGAGAGCACAGGAAGGGGGAGAGGCGGAGGGCACAGGGGGCAGCATAGAGCATGGAGGGAGGTAGAGGGCAAAGGGGGGCAGCGTAGAGCATGGGGGGAGGTAGAGAACACAGGAGGGAGGTGGAGAGAAGGGGGGCTGGAGAGCACTGGGGGGGTTGGAGAGCACTGGGGGGGGCTGGAGAGAATTAGGGGAATTGAAAAGAGCACAGGGGGAGGTGGAGAGCTCAGGGGGAGAGGCGGAGGGCACAGGGGGCAGCGTAGAGCATGGGGGGAGGTGGAGAGCACAGGAGGGAGGTGGAGAGAAGGGGGACTGGAGAGCACTGGGGGGGTTGGAGAGCACTGGGGGGGCTGGAGAGAATTAGGGGAATTGAAAAGAGCACAGGGGGAGGTGGAGAGCTCAGGGGGAGAGGCGGAGGGCACAGGGGGCAGCGTAGAGCATGGGGGGAGGTAGAGAGCACAGGGGGAGAGGCGGAGGGCACAGGGGGGCAGCGTAGAGCATGGGGGGAGGTGGAGAGCACAGGAGGGAGGTGGAGAGAAGGGGGGTTGGAGAGCATTGGGGGGAGGTAAAGAGCACAGGGGGAGGAGGAGAGGCAGAGGGCACAGGGGGGCAGTGTAGAGCATGGGGGAGGTGGAGAGCACAGGAGGGAGGTGGAGAGCATGGGGGGAGGTGGAGAGCACTGGGGGGCTAGAGAGCACTGGGGGGGCTGGAGAGCACTGGGGGAGGTGAAGAGCACAGGGGGAGAGGTGGAGGGCACAGGGGGAGACCGTAGAGCATGTAGGGAGGTGGAGAGCACAGGGGGAGGTAAAAATCACAAGGGGAGAGGTGGAGGGCACAGGGGGGCAGCCTAGAGCATGGGGGGAGGTGGAGAGTACAGGAGGGAGGAGGAGAGCACAGGGGCCAGGGGGGGGGGTGGGCTGGATAGCACTGGGGGAGAAGTGGAGGGCACAGGGAGAGGTGGATATCACAGGGGGGAGGTGCAGAGCACAGGAAGAGAGGCGGGGGGCAGCAGAGAGCATGGGGGAGGTGGAGAGCACTGGGGGGCTAGAGAGCACTGTGGAGGGGGGTAGAGAGCACTGTGGGGGCAGCAGAGATGAGCAGGATAGGAGGAGCGGTGGGGTGGCTGCATCTAGAAGAATCATTCTCTCCATCTTCTTCCCGCAGTACCTGAATGCCTGCGAGAGGGAGAAGAGCAGAAGCAGGCATTTAGAGACCGCGGGAGGACGATGGAGAGAATGATTCTTCTAGATGCAGCCAGCCAGCCACCCCACCGCTCCTCCTATTCAGGTTACAGGGGCCGGCACTTACGTTTTCTCGGAGATCCCATCGAAAGAACATGCTGTAACAGGCTCCTCTCCCTTCCTGGTCACGCCCCCCGTCACCAACGGCTGAACTGCACTGGCGGCCGCGGAGCGGTGTCTCCTCTAGTCCCTCCCCCTTGTTTACTTCCTCCTGCTGCTGATGCCGAACGCTGAGCCTGAGGCTAACCTGGCACCCGGGCGGCCGCGGAAAGGTCGGAGGACCAGCGCGGGCTTAAAGAGTAGCCTGCCTTGGCCCCGCAAGCAAAAACAGCGGCCCGACGGCCGCGGCCCACCGGGCATATGCCCGGTTTGCCCTATGGCCAGTCCGGGCCTGCTCTCAATCCAAGGTTATTACTGTATATAAAACAAGCATGTGATGCTGTCATATAATGAATACATAATAAAGATGTTTGTTATTATAGTATAAAAAGTGTCTAAAAATTTCTAGCTAAAGAAAGCAGCCAAAAGGAATCACTGAGCGCCATCTTGTGGCCAATTACATGTATTACAAGCCAATGCCACTGCTCACATGTACGTTTAATAAACCGTGATAAGCGGAGATCATGATGATCACGGCTGATCACTGCTTATCACAGAGCATTGCCGGTTTAATAAACTGTGATAAGGAGCAGAGAACACATTCTTCACTTCACATCACAGCACATGGATGTTTTGTCACAAACGGCCAGTTTAATAAACCGTGATCTGAAGATTTCACAGCTCTTCACCTGAAATATCTCCCTTCCAGATTCACCAGCTCAGAGGTGGAGAATCTGAGAGAAGATGGTGTGATAAGAGGAAGAAGGCTTATTTCTTCCTAATTTCAACACCAGTGGGTTAAAAATGAATATTAACAACAATATACGTGTGTGTGTGTGTGTATGTGTGTGTGTATGTGTATATATATATATATATATATATATATATATATATATATATATATATACACACATACAGTATCTATATAACACGTGTGTGTGTGTGTGTATATATATATATATATATATATATACACATACACACACACATATATACCGTATTTATCGGCGTATACGCGCACTTTTTTCCCTTAAAATCAGGGCAAAATTGTGGGTGCGCGATATACGCCGATACTTGCTTCCCGCACTGTGTTTGAACTTTGCCGCCGATCCCTGCTTCCCGCGCTGTGTTTGAACGCTGCCGCAGACATATACCGAGTGCAGTATACTCGGGTACAGTCGGCCAGGCTCGGCTCCCTTCTAGGTTATGCGAGAGGAGCCGAGCGTGCCCGAGTGTACTGCGCTCGGTATATGTCGGCGGCGGCGGCGTTCAAACACAGCACGGGAAGCAGGGATCGGCTCAGAGACAGCGCAGGAGCAGTGGGGAGGACACCACGAAGGTCGCAGACGGACGCCAGACCGGACAAGGCCGCCGATGGACGCCAGGCAAGACACCAAAACTGTAAGTAATAAAAAATAAATAAAATTCAGGAATTTCACGTCCAGAGTAGGGGTGCGCGCTATACGCGGGTGAGCACAACAGGCTGATAAATACGGTATATATATATATATGTGTATATATATATATATATATATATATATATATATATACACACACACATATACACACACACACACACATACATATACATATATATATATGTTATCACATGTCTGAAAACATTAATTACATGTTCTTTTAAACATTAGTTTCACTGTTTGAATTCGGCTGCACCATAATCTCACAATATCTCACGAGATTACAGGCAGTCCACCCACTTTTACACAGATCTCGGCTGTTTTCAGAGAAGAAACTTCACCTCTGTTCACCATCTGAGAACTGAAGTTCTTAGTTTATTAAACCGGCTGCAGAGGAGATAATTCTCCTCATGAGAACTGCCGTGAACTGAATGGAGAAAAAACTTCACAGTTTAATAAACATACACATAATTGTGTTGTTCAATTGTTTGATAAATGTCCCTTGTTGTTTTGGCTTAAATGAATCAAAACTTTGTGAACTACTTTTTTAGGCGTTTTTCACACGAACGGCTGTTTTGCCGCAGTTAAAAGCATGTAAATGTTCTGTGAAATTCTGTGCTCCAGGCACTGCGATTAGCTGCATTTGTACATTGCGATTACCTACGTTTACGTGCGGCCACGTTTAGCTGCAGTAGTCATTCCCATAGCAACCCTTTTTATTTTTTTGATTATGATGTGCTTCCTGCTGTTCTGCGATTACCTGCGGTTATGTGCATATAGCTGCGCTAAATCGCTCCTGGACGCATTAAATGACATTTTTTCTATTCGCACCAAACCGCATGTAACGAAATCGCAGCTAAACGATGTGTGTGAATGAGGCCATAGGAAAGCATTGTGTGCTTTTAGCTGCAGTAGAAAACGAAAAAATCCGCAGCTAAAAGCCCCATTCTATCCGTCCGTGTGAAAGGGGCCTTAAGCTTGTGTGTGATTGATGAATTATAAGAAAATAAAGAATTGGAGGTCGTATGTGACTTCTTCCTCTGCAAATGTGCCATATCCCATCTGTTTTGAACTATAGTACCAAAAGTATTGGGACGTCTGCCTTTACATGCCCTTGATTTTTAATGGCATCCCAGTCTGAGGCTCCATTCACACCTAGGCGTTTTTACGCCTGAAGCACTACGCTCACAAACGCCAGAGGGATGAAATAACATTATTTGCTATGGTGACTGTTCACACCTGAACGCCCAAACGCCTGTCGCGCGAAGCTCAAACAAGTCCCGGACCTTTTTTTGTCACGCGTAGGCTGCATTCACACCTGAGCGTCGGTCGTTTTTTTGGGCGTTTTTTTCTGGCGTTTTGTCGCGCGTATTTGCGCGTTTGCATACAGCGTCGTGCGACGTTTTTGTACTTCGGCGTTTTTTATTTTAGCCAATAGGAAAAATGATCATCTTTTCATCACTTGTTGCTATGTTGGTAGATTTTTTTAATCTTCTGCCTGGGCGACAAGTTCTATTTATTAAAGCGACGAAACGCCCGTAGCAAACGCCCGTTGTCGCGCGATACGCTCAATTCGCGCGTTTCCCATTACTTTCTATGGGAAAAAAAAACGCTCAAATACGCCCAAACTGCACGATACGCGCGACAAAAAAAGGTCCGGGACTTGTGTGAGCTTCACGCGACAGGTGTTTGGGCGTTCAGGCGTTCAGGTGAGAACAGTCACCATAGGGAATAATGTTAATTCTCCCCTCTGGCGTTTGTGAGCAGTGCGCTTCAGGCGTAAAAACGCCTAGGTGTGAGGCTGCATTCACACCTAGGCGTAGGCAATAGCGGCGTTTTCCGGCGTTTTTTTCCGGCGTTTTTTTCCGGCGTATTCATGCTAATATGCACGTTTGCATACAGCGTTGTCCGACGTTTTTGCACTTTGACGTTTTTTTTTTAGCCAATAGGAAAAACTATCATCTTTTCATCACTTGTTGCTATGTTGGTAGATTTTTTTAATCTTCTGCATGGGCGACAAGTTCTATTGACGAAACGCCTGTTGTCGCGCAAGTCGCTTGAATCGAGCGTTTCCATTACTTTCTATGGGAAATGGAAACGCTCAAATACGCGCATATCGCGCGATATGCGCGACAAAAAAGGGTCTGGAACTTTTATTGACTACATGCGATGCGCGTCAGGCGCATCGGCGTTCAGATGTGAACCATGCCCATAGCCTTACATGTATTTTGGTCCCTCTGGCGTTTGTGCGCGTCGCGCTACAGGCGACAAAACGCCAAGGTGTGAATGGGCTCTTAATGGGGCCGTATCGTGCGGTTTGGGCGTATTTGAGCGTTTCCATTTCCCATAGAAAGTAATGGAAACGCTCGATTCAAGCGACTTGCGCGACAACGGGCGTTTGCTACGGGCGTTTCGTCGCTTTAATCAATAGAACTTGTCGCCCATGCAGAAGATTAAAAAAATCTACCAACATAGCAACAAGTGATGAAAAGATGATAATTTTTCCTATTGGCTAAAATAAAAAACGTCGAAGTACAAAAACGTCGGACAACGCTGTATGCAAACGCGCAAATAAGCATGAATACGCGCGACAAAACGCCGGAAAAAAACGCCCAAAAAAACGACCGAAGCTAAAGCAGACAACAAAACCCATACATTCATGGCTTTACATTTATTTTTTATTTTTAGTAAAACAAATACCAATAAGGACATTTTAATTTTATTGTCATCTGAAAAACAAAAAACACATGGTCCAGTTCATTGTGTATTACCAAAATGTTACCACTAGATGGCAATATACATACACAAAATGTGTTCTAAATATGCATCTGAATAGTAGGGAAGAAACTAAAAGGAAGTTGGGACTTTGAATGAAGCAATTGGATAGTGGAGGTGGGTTTCAATATAAAGTGTTTAATTATTATCATGGATCTAAAGACATAAAAAATATATTTCATATATATCCAAAACTGCTGCACCAGGAAATGGTTCAGAAACTGGGAAATGGGTTGTTTGTATGCAACTTACGTGCTTCCACTTCACTCACATTGAATTATTTCAATAACATTGATAATAGTTGTTCAAAATATGTGCTTGCTGAAAAAAAAAAACATAATTCCCCCTTGAAGCAAGCCTATACTATGCAAAATTGGTTGAAGTAGCTAGTGTGTAACAGTAGCCACCTTCAAGAGCTTCTGATCAGCCTCAGCAATCCTCAAAGGCGTGCGCACACCCTAGTCACCCAGTGCGCCAGGGCCCCTGATAAGGGAGTGCAGTTGGCCCTTCTGTAGCAGGCCCGAGCACCTGCCGACTCCGAGTAGGAGGACTGGCTTTACTGCCTTATTGCAGACACTTGCCCTGCAGAACTGCTGACTTCTCCTCCTCTCCCTCCCTCTGGCTGCACTGCAGGGGGATCTAGTTCTAGTATCTATGCCCCTTCCCCTTGCTGTCCGGGCCCCAACATGTGCCTTCCTCTGCAGCAATTCTGGATTCCCTCTTCTCCTCTCTCAATGGCAGCTGCTGCGGGCACACAGGGGGATGTTTCAGTATGGGAAGCAGGGGAAGCGGCCAGTAGATACAGTAAAACATTGGTTTGAGAGTAACTTGGTTTGAGAGCATTTTGAAAGACAAGCAAAATGTTTTAATACATTTTGCCTTGATATATAAGCGATGTCTTGATATAAGAGTAGCGTCATGTCACAACTGAGTATAAAAGAGAAGAGAGGAGCCTCTAAGTGTAGCAATATGGTTACATTTAATGAAGGTTCAACATTTAACTACACTTAGGCCCCGTACACACCATAGAATCTATCCGCAGATAAATCCCATCGAATGGGTTTCAGCGGATAGATCCTATGGTGTGTACATGCCAGCGGATCTGTTTCCGCGGATAAATCTCCCCTGGGATGGATTTCCAGCAGATGAATATTTGCTGACATGCTCAACAAATCCATCTGCTGGAATCCATTCCAACGGATGGATCCGCTCGTCTGTACAGACTTACCGGATCCATCCGTCCAAAGGGATTCCCCGCACGCGTCGTAATGATTTGACGCATGCGTGGAATTCCTTATATGACAGCGTCGCGCCCGTCGCCGCGTCATAATCGCGGCGACGGCGCGACACGTCATCGCCAGAGGATTTCGGCGCGGATTTCAATGCGATGGTGTGTACACGCCATCGCATAGAAATCCTCTGAAATCCTCGAGAGGATTTATCCGCGGATACGGTCCGCTGGACCGTATCCGCGGATAAATCCTCTCGTGTGTATGGGGCCTAAGAGGCGCCTCTCTTCTCTTTTATACTCTGTAAAAAAAAGCTTTGATATACAAGCGCTTTGGATTACAAGCATGTTTCTGGAACGAATTATGCTCGCAAACCAAGGTTTTACTGTATGTACTTTTCCTGAATAAATACAGTGAGCGAACACTACTGATCATGTAAAAGATATATATTTGCACTTATCCCAAAAAATGATATATATATATAGATAGATAGATAGATAGATAGATAGATAGATAGATAGATAGATAGATAGATAGATAGATAGATAGATAGATAGATAAATAGATATGTATAGTGAAGAAGGTGCTGCTGCTTATGATAGCCTGAATACTTTAGTTAATAATGTGTGTAGGAAAAATATAAGCTATTCATTCATCTGTGCATCTGAGGCTGCAGGGAAAGGGACCGATGAATATATGTCCTCTGTCCATTTCTCAGTTTAAATGTGAAACATTAGGGATCAGTTTAGACCCTTGATACTTCACCAAAGCCCCCAACAAGGAAGATTAAAAAAAAAAAAATCTAAAATTAAAAAAAAAAATCACAATTCCAAAAAATAAATAAAACAAATATTAAGGAGTCATCCACATGTGCTTCCATAATTTCTGCTTTGGCTGCAAAGCATAGGCATCACAGCCGTGGCATGTGCACAACCTTAGCCACTGCCTCTATTTCTCTGTGTTTGCGCTTTGGGGTACAAAGCCTGATGCAATTGGCTAGGCACACCTATGGCACTCCTAACACCCCCCAAATATTGGGCATTTAGTTATTAGATGGGCTGTAATGCCCACCAAACACTGCACAGGGTTTAATTCTTGCCTCAGCATGTGTACACCCCCATCCACTGTGTTTGCTATTTAAGAGGGAGCATTTGTAGGGCAGTAAAAACATGGCTGAACCATGTGTTTTTATTCCCCCTCCCCCAACTGTAAATATTTATATTTTATAAATAATTGTGTTATATTCGACTCTTTAATCAATATCATAGCCTTTATCTGCACCTTTTAAAGCGTTGTTAAAAATCCTGCTTGCTGCATTTTTGGTGTGTACTGGATTAGTTTAAAAAAAAACGCACCAAAAATGCACCTTCCCATTGAAATGCACCAAAAATGCAGCTCATCAAAAATGCACCTGTGTTACATTTTTGATGCAATTTTTGAGTTACATGACCTATAAAAAACACACCATAAGCATGGTAAAATTGCAGCTAAATCACAGTAAAATTGCATCAAAATTGCAGGTGTTTTCGGCAGCCTTTATTGCCACCTTTTTTCTGTCGGCACAGCGCTGAAAACCCTATTTTCCACCGATAATTTTTGGCGGCTGAAATTGCGGTACATCACTAATTGTCCTTCACTTTAGTTGTGCTGACAATGGTCCTCTAGAGAAATAGTGACCTAGCAGGGACACAGACAGCGATAAAAACCCAATAACGGGTCTAACCCTTCCTGACTTCATCAAAAAATAAATAAACAATGCAAAAAAAAAAAGTTTTGTCTGGAGAAATACTATAAGGCTTCATTTCCATGGAGGTTTTTGGACGTTTTTACAGCCACTTTTCTGAGCGTTTTCATGTTGGTCTATGACGTTTTTGAGCTGTAGATGGCTGAGCTGTTTTTAAGCTGCAAAAAAAAAACCAGGACCAGTGTGTTCTGAGGCTCCAGCGTTAGAGCTGTAAAAACGCCAGATGTTAAAAAATGCTCAAAAACGCTAAAAACGCGCAAAAACGCTACCGCTGCATTTTTGAGCTCCAGCTCAAAAAAAAAAAAAAACATGGACAGGCGTTTTTAACCACTTAAGCCCCGGACCATATTGCTGCCTAAAGACCCAAGGGGTTTTTACAGTTCGGGACTGCGTCGCTTTAACAGACAATTGCGCGGTCGTGCAATGTGGCTCCCAAACAAAATTGGCGTCCTTTTTTCCCCACAAATAGAGCTTTCTTTTGGTGGTATTTGATCACCTCTGCGGTTTTTATTTTTTGCGCTATAAACAAAAATAGAGCGACAATTTTGAAAAAAATGCAATATTTTTTGCTGTAATAAATATCCCCCAAAAACATATATAATTTTTTTTTTCCTCAGTTTAGGCCGATACGTATTCTTCTACCTATTTTTGGTAAAAAAAATCGCAATAATCATTTATTGGTTGGTTTGCGCAAAATTTATAGCGTTTACAAAATAGGGGATAGTTTTTTTTTATTTTTATTTTTTTTTACTACTAATGGCGGCGATCAGCTATTTTTTTTTTTTTTATTTTTTTTTTTATTTTTTTTTTTTTTTTTGTGACTGCGACATTATGGCGGACACTTCGGACAATTTTGACACATTTTTGGGACCATTGTAATTTTCACAGCAAAAAATGCATTTAAATTGCATTCTTTATTGTGAAAATGACAGTTGCAGTTTGGGAGTTAAACACAGGGGGCGCTGTAACATTTAGGGATCACTGTGTGTGTGTTTACTAGTGTAGGGGGGTGTGGCTGTAGGAATGACATCATCGATCGGATCTCCCCTATAAAGGGAATGACGCGATCGATGCGCCGCCACAGTGAAGCACGGGGAAGCCGTGTTTACACACAGCTCTCCCCGTTCTTCAGCTCCGGGGAGCGATCGCGATGGAGCGGCTAAAAACAAATAGCCGCGCCGTCGTCCCGGATCGCTCCCCGAGCGGACCCGACCTCCGCATGTACGGGGGGGGGGGTCCCGATCGGACCCCCCACCCACATCTAGCAGAGGACGTGCAGGTACATTCTGCTGACGTATATGTACATGAGGAGGTCGGGAAGTGGTTAAGCTGTAAAAAATTCTAAAAAAAGTGGCTGTAAAAACATCCATGGAAATTAAGCCTTAATATTCTGTATGTCCTTCATGGATATAAAAATTGTGTCCAGCTGGAAATGTACCAGTTTTTCATGTGGCCAATAGATTGTATCTACATCAACATTTTACAGCTGACTGGACACAATTGAAACAATCCCCCCTGACAATAAGCAACATTTGTATATATTCTAAAGTTCACAAGGATTTTAGATAAATTACTGAAATAATGGTAATAAATTACATTTAAAAAAACTGATATTTTGAAAAAAATATATGCTGCAGTATCAGTATACCCAGTGAAGTGACTGGCCTCAGGTGATTCACAGAGATGAAACAAATCCTCCTACATACGTTGTACCTGTTTATCTTCTCTTCTCTAAATGCGTTCAAATTGTAGAATTTACAAAGCCTGTCTGAGCTGTCGGAAAAGAGGGGACGGAGAGCTGAAGTTACACTCTGCAGAGCTCAGTGAGTAGAGCTCTGAGAGCTGATTGGAGGGGCTGGTTCCCTAAAACCCCAGGAAAGTGAGTTGAAAGGAAGTATCAGGGATGGCAGAGTTCCCCCAAAAAATAAAGAAAGGCCTAGGATGCCGTTGAGATTTAGGGTTGGGCGTACCTGGAAGCACACTCGGAAAAAGGGTCGGGCCTACGTGGCCATGATGTGTACAGGTTGTTTGCCCTCCAGAAAGAAACAATCTGAAAGGGGGGGGGGGGGGTTGTGAGGTCCTGCCATAGTGAGAGAATGGTAAGGACTCTCCAAAGATCCAGTTTGAGAAGCTCCAGCAGGTGGTTTGTGAGCAGAGAAAGCCGTGTCTTGCGTTTTCTCTGGATTTGGTTGTTCGGGACTTTGAGTTTGAAGGTTCCAAAAGAGCATTGGGTGGGATGGCACCTTCAGTCCTTTTACTTGTTTTATTTTTTTTCACACTCTCGATACTTCCCTTGTTGTACCACTTGGGTTATACCTATGATTTTGGCACCTTGTTCCCTCCACTCTTATACCCCCTTTCACATTATATTAGATAGTAGATACCATTGGCGTTTGCCTGCCCCACTATTCAGCTTGCTATCTACTAAACTCTTTTTTTTTCTTCCTTTTCTATTTCTGCATTTTTGTCTGCATCTTTTTCTGCATTTTTTTCTGCATCTTTTTCTGCATTTTTTTTCTTTTTCTGCATTTTTTTTCTTTTTCTGCATTTTTTTCTGCATCTTTTTCTGCATTTGTTTCTGTATCTTTTTCTGCATTTGTTTCTGTATCTTTTTCTGCATCTTTTTCGTTTTCTGCATTTGTTTCTGTATCTTTTTTTCTGCATTTGTTTCTGTATCTTTTTCTGCATCTTTTTTTTACTACATTTTACCCCTTTGCTCCTCTCAGTGGGGGTAATTTATAGTGTCTGACTGCTTACGGTCCCTGAATGTTGCACGGAGTAAGGTTTTGTGTCCAGCTACGCCCTGCTGAGGTGAGTCTGATGTCCCGTTGGAAGATACCATTAATATGCACTTGATGTCTTGTAGATGATGATTACTTGTAATTGTGCATTTTCATCCTGCCATATTATGGTCCATATGTTAACCTTAATTATTGAATATTGTATTGACTGTTTCTTTATTGTATCTATAGATTTTGTGCACCCCATTCTTCTCCCCTGAACAATGAATATACAAAACATTTTCTGAAACGCGTTGGGTTTGGATTCAGCTGTGAACACCTTGAAACCTGTTGGGCCATTATTCCATCCTGGCCGACTCGGTGCTCCAGCCCACCTTACCAATTGGGTGCTTGTTTTGTTAGTTTATCATCATGCTATGCTCTTATGTATGTTATGTGACAGAAAAACTTTGTTATATTTTATACCTTTTATTACTTTTTTTAGAATCCCCTTACCTGCCTATAAAGTCGACGTTGGGGAAATTTCTTTCTTAATTGCTGGATGTTGCCAGTTGTCTTTGGGTTTCTACAGTGGTTCCTTAGATCCTCCTCCTTCACAAGCCTTCCATTCCCTGACTTTGCTAGATACCTACAGCCTGTGTGAGTGCACAAGTGGGAAGAATCATTAATAATAATATATATTCAGAACAATTTTGTTTTGGATGTCAGAGACTTATTTTCAGCCGTTACATATGTGAATCTTTAATTTAAAAGGTATTTATGTCCAAACTTTTTTTATTTAGTTTTCGAGGAAAGGGAATGGTTAGAACCTCTGTCAATTTTTACTGCTATCTGGTGCTCCTTTAGAGAGGGAGATCTCCCCTTATTTTCTATTTGTAAGACTACCTTTTACCAGACAGGAAGTGAGGGAAAAAACAGAAAGGCAACAATAAAAAGCTGACAGAGGTTCTAGCATTCCCCTACTTCAGTGTTTCTCAATTCCAGTCCTCAGGCCCCCCCAACAGGTCAGGTTTTCAGGATTTCCATTATTTTGCACAGGTGATTTGATCAGTTTCACTGCCTTGGTAATCACCACAGCCTTTTCATCTGAGGGAAATCCTGAAAACCTGACCTGTTGGGGGGGCCTGAGGACTGGAATTGAGAAACACTGCCCTACTTAGCTATAAAAGTTACTTTAGTCTAATTAAAATTGTATTAGAGAGATTTCTCCTCATTTCCTGTCCTTAAAGTGTTACTAAACCCAGGACCTTGAATTCAGTACATCTGTCTACACAGTACACAGAACATAGAAATATTTTAGTAAATAAAAACCGCTAAATACCTTTTCTCATCAGCAGTTAAAGCTGTCTTGTGACTTCTATCAGTGTCTGGTTAAAGCTTGGAAAAGGAGTTTTCATACAGCACTAGCTGTCCTATAAGGCTGTAGGACCCCTGGCTCTCTCTCTGGACAGATTCTGTGTTCTCCATTGATAGGAAATCCTCCCCATTGTCTTGGTGACTATACTGTCCAGACAGAGTGAGTCTTAAAAAGGAAATACATATGTGTATAAAAATACATATATATTGCTGCGCTGATCCTATAAATGTATGTGAAAATAAATGCACCAACAGCTTAAGTAAATAAATATACCCACAATGACCCTTGGTCGTATATGAAAAATCATGCAAATCAAATCAATACACCATAAAAATATATATACGAGTGCACACCAAAAAAAAAACAAGTGCCCAAAATGTATTTGTAGCCCTGTTGTGATTTTCAGCCATTTAAGAGGATGTATATATATATATATATATATTGCAGCAGGTGGAGCCAGAGAGCACATATTTGGAGGCTGCAGTACAGAACAGACATAGAGATACATTTCTACAGCAAGGGGCTGGATAACTGCATTTCCCAGGAGGCTTTGAGACAGGAAGTTCCAGGAGAGAGGGGAGTCAGGAGGAAGTAGTGAGGAGAGGGAGTCTGGAACAGTGACCAGGGAACACAGATCTGCATCACAGAGTGATTTAAGACAGCTTGTGTCAGAGCTGTGTGTTTGCCACTGAGACACAGGCTCTATGCAATAGTTCTTGGAGAGACTGATGTTCGTCTACTGAAACAGAGAGAGACTGTGTTTTGAGCCATCGAACTGAGGCCTGGTCGCAGGGCCGATCCAGCCACCGGAGTAATCCAGCCTGCCCAACTGAGTGAGTACAGCTGACGGAGGTTATTGCCAGATTCCCCAGACGGCCCCTAGACGATCTGAGATGTCCTGCCGGAGGCTTTAAAAGACTGCATCCATTTCACAGACGTCGGTCTGAGGAAAGAGGGACACTCGCTTCCGCAGACAACCATCCTCCTTCCCCAAAGAGACATTGGAAGTGGTGAGCGGCCTTTGGCCATTGCAACAAGTGTATTTCCTTCATCTGTCATACATCCAGGGCCCCAACGTTGGCTAGCCTAGGACAGTACTACTGGCCAGTAGTTTAGGGTGGGGTCGATACTGCTAAGTATATAGATATATTACTGTTCATCGCATTCAATCTAAACGTATTATCTCATTCTGTTATTAGTTGTATTATATTAGAGTGGGGAGACATTAAGGGCTTTTGCTCTATCCCACAGTCATTAAATCTGTTATAAAACTTCACAAGGTGTGCTGGTGTGCTGTGGATTCATTGTTTGTGGTGTGTCACAGAGGTGAGACAGAAGACCCGATAATTCAGCGGCTCCTTCGGGGGTGAGCGCTACACGTGGGGTGCTCGTCCGGGATTTCTTCTGATACCTCTCGCAAAGTGATAACCGCACAAACGAGCCAGCAATGGATCCAAACACCGCAGCAGAGTGGTGCAAAGAACAAAATGGCCAATTAGGGCTGAGTATAGTAATGGACATTCCTGCTGACAAATGGACAGAGGAACAGATCCGTCAAGCAGTAACTACACTAGCACCTGACCAGAAAGTGTTTGTAATAGACACGAAAATAGATCAAAAAGTCTCCCATACCTATGCCCTACTAGAATGGAAGAAAGGAGTCCCAACCTGCTTCCAGGGTGATAGCATCCAGCTAGCCGGAGAAGTTAAAGCACGGTTATTCCCTCTACTCACCTCAGCAAGTTGTCTGGAGGGACCAAGCCAGGCCATGTCAGACACAGTGGAAGTAACTACCACTTCTGTACCAACCACTAACTACCCCCCAGCTTCCTTCTTCATGGACATAGGAAAACTGGTAGAGAGCGTTAGAAAAATGTCCTCGCCATCTGTGAACTATGGCTACAGGAAGTTGAGAATTTTTTCTGGAGTGCAGCCTGTACCTCCTGGAGAAGAAGAGTATGAAACCTGGATGGAACAGGCTATGCAAGCACTGGAAGAATGGGATGTTCCAGAGGCTCAAAAGAAACAACGCATTACTGAAAGTCTGAAAGGCGTTGCAGCAGAAGCCATCCGAAATTTGAAATTCAGTCAGGAGTCTTGTACAGCATATGACTATCTTCGCATGCTACAAGATGAGTTTGGGCGCACAGAGAAAGCTACAGATCTAATCTTCCTATTTGAACACATGTTTCAACGGGAAAATGAGCGGCTTTCCGAGTATATTCGACGACTAAACAAAATGCTATACCAGATTGTACTAAAGAAAGGAATAGAAGCCAGGGATATGGATCAAGTTAGAATGAAACAGATCCTGAGAGGCGCTCTGAGTTCCGATCCCATCTGGATCCAGTTGAAGACCTTACAAGGGGGTACCTCTTTGCAATACTCTGATCTCATTAAGATGGTAAGGGAGGAAGAGGCTATCCTAGAGGAGAAAAAGAAGGGCTCAGGATTTTCATTTCCTGCTGAGGTTCGAACGCTCAATGTGTCGAATGGGAATTCAGAAGTGGAGCAATTAAAGGCTCAAGTTTCCCAGCTGATGCAAATGCTAACCCTATTGTCTGCAGGTGTCAAGTCGCCCCTTGAAAAAGTCACTTCAGAACCAGTTCCTGAATCTACTACTCAGGTGGTGCCTATCAAGAAACCGTCAAACATCTGCTATAATTGCGGAGGAGTGGGTCATTACCGAAATATCTGTCCGAGCCCATCGAATTCAAGAGGAAGTTATCGACCGGCGGGAAACTACAGAGGGCCCCAGTGAGGGAGCAAACTGGGTGCCCAACTACTGAAGACTGCTCTGATTCCCAGGATACCAATAAGAGGCCCAAGTCTTTACCCAGAGCCTCACCTGCTACGACAAAAAGATCCCCTCCCCTGGCGTCTGGTCCTGTGTCAGAGGGAGGCAAGGCACACCCACAACCTAAACACCCGGAAGGGGGAAGAAAACAACCACCACAAGCGAGGAAGAGGGCTAGAGTGCAGCCGACTGGGTCTATGCCTTCTACTACTCCGAAGAAGTTCCCTGACCAGTTGATGGGCCCTTCACCCATTATCCCAGTTCAAGTAGAAGGGGTTTACACGAAGGCTCTCCTCGATTCAGGTGCTCAAGTAACACTGATTTACCGGGACTTCTACCAGAAGCATTTGAAGCATCTACCCCTGATGGAGTTAGAGGATCTCGAAATCTGGGGTATTGGGACTCAGAAGCTTCCATATGATGGGTGTCTACAAGTGAAGCTGGAGTTCAGTTCGGCAACTGTTGGACAACCAGGGGTCTGTGACGCCTTAGCCATTGTATGTCCCCGCCCACCAGGAGCTAATCGAAGTTCTATGATTGTGGGAACAAATACTGACTTGGTGAGACGCCTTATAACTCCATTAGTGACGGAAGAGAGTTCTACTTCAGAGGAGATGCACCCGATGTTGCGGCCAATCTACCAGCGGATTATTCAAGAACAGAGGGCCCCTGCAGAAGTGGGACGGCTTTGGAGATTAGAAAGAGCAGAGAAGGTCTTACAGCCAGGAGAAATGACTAGTTTCCGGGCCTCAGTCAAGTTGAATTGGTCACAACCAGGCCCCTATGTGGTCCTGGAAACTGATCCCAGAAATATGAAGAGATCTGGAGTGGAATTGGTGCCTGAGATAATATCCACCAGAGCTCTACAGCGGGCCCGTGGGAGAGTCTCTGTAAGTGTATGCAATGTGTCAGACTCCCCAGTGATCTTGAAGGCACGGATGCCGATTGGACAAGTGGCCACTGCCACACCCCTCTCACCCACTGAATTGATAGAGGGAGTAGACAGAGAGATCCCAGCTGAACGATTCTATCCTAAAGATGCCCCTATCTCGCCTGAGTGGAAGAAGCGAATTCAGTCTCAGCTCCTCAAGTGGCAAGATTTATTCTCCAAGGATGAGTTTGATGTGGGGTGTGCTAGGAGCACTCAGCACCGCGTTCGCCTCCAAGATGACAAGCCCTTTCGAGAAAGGTCACGGCGAGTCCCATTGGGAGATCTAGATGACCTAAGGGAACAGCTGGCTGAATTGAAAAGGACCAGGATAATCCAAGAATCCAGGAGTCCTTATGCCTCACCCATCGTGGTAGTTCGCAAGAAAAACGGTTCCATCCGTTTGTGCATAGACTACCGCACACTCAACCAAAGAACCATTCCCGACCAATACACTACTCCTCGAATAGAAGATGCCTTACAGTGTCTGTCAGGAGCAAAGTGGTTTAGTGTACTTGACCTGCGAAGTGGATATCACCAGATACCCATGCATCCTGAAGATAAAGAGAAGACTGCTTTCATCTGTCCACTGGGATTCTTTGAGTTTAATAGAATGCCCCAAGGCCTCACAGGAGCCCCAGCAACTTTCCAACGACTAATGGAAAAGACGGTGGGAGACATGCACCTGATCGAGGTACTAGTGTATCTAGATGACCTAATAGTCTTCGGAAGAACACTGGAAGAACATGAGCAGCGGTTGGAAAAGGTCTTGAAGCGGCTGCATGAAGAAGGATTGAAACTTTCCTTAGAGAAGTGTCAGTTCTGTCTGCCTTCAGTCACGTACCTGGGACATGTTGTTTCAGCAGAAGGCATATCAACTGATCCTAAGAAGTTGGAAGCTGTGGCTTCATGGCCGAGACCTTGTAATATTACTGAACTCCGGTCCTTTCTAGGATTCTGCTCATACTATAGGAGGTTCGTAGAGGGGTTTGCCAAGATAGCTCAGCCTCTGAACACGCTTCTAAGAATGGAAGGAGCAGAAGATGAATCAATGTCCTTTTGAGCCGGGTTCATCAGCCCACGGAACTAGGAAGCCTCGTGAATCAATCCAGGAGGAATGGACCGACCAATGTGAAAAAGCTTTCCTCCAATTGAAAGGAAGTCTAACACAGGCTCCTGTCCTTGCCTACGCTGATCCTGCCAAGCCTTATGAACTACATGTGGATGCTAGCAGAGAAGGGCTAGGAGGAGTACTATACCAGGAATATGATGGCCTCCTGAGACTGGTGGCATATGTGAGTCGGGGTCTCACCCCTTCTGAAAAGAATTACCCCACTCACAAGTTGGAGTTCCTGGCCTTGAAGTGGACAGTGGTGGACAAACTAAAAGACTACCTGTACGGGGCCAATTTCGTGGTCAGAACTGACAACAACCCACTCACTTACATTCTCACTACGGCCAAACTGGATGCCACTGGGCACCGGTGGTTGGCTGCCCTGTCAGGATTCCGCTTCAGCCTCAAATATCGCCCTGGGGTCAATAACCAAGACGCGGATGCCTTATCCAGGAGACCCTATAGCACAGGGGTCCCAGAAACAGAGTGGACTCATTTGACTCCAGATGGAGTTCAAGCCCTATGCCAAGGGGTGGAGTGCCGAACCAAAGGAATGATTGGAGCAGAGGCCATAGGAGTCATGGCTGCCGGTGTCCCTAAAATGTATTGTAACCCTACACAGCTGAGGAGTGAGGGCCTGCCTACTTTCACGAAGAAGGACCTGAGAGTAGATCAGGCTGAAGATCCTTTGATCGGGTTAACTCTGAGAGCAATGAAAGCGGGTCAAAGAGGGCTCCTACTAACTGATTCACCAAAAGAGGCTCGTCTGGTCCACAAAGAGTGGGAACGGTTGAAACTGCTAGACGGGGTGGTCTACCGAAGGGGCCCCTCGGATGACTTAGAAGAAAAGCAGCAGTTGTTCCTCCCAGAGAAGCATAGAGAAAATGTGCTGAAAGCTTTGCATGATGACCATGGTCACTTAGGAGCAGAGAGAACTTTTAAACTGGTCCGAGACAGATTCTATTGGCCCTGCATGAGATCCGAAGTTGAAAGCTACTGCCATTCCTGTCTAAGATGTATCCAGAGGAAAACTTTACCTTCTAGGACTGCTCCAATGAGCCATCTGCAGAGTCAAGGGCCTATGGACCTGGTGTGTATTGACTTCCTGTGCTTAGAGCCTGACACTAGTGGACAGGGAAATATCCTAGTGGTGACAGACCACTTTACCCGTTATGCTCAAGCTTTTCCAACCAAAGATCAACGTGCTCCTACTGTAGCCAAAGTCCTAGTAGAAAAGTTCTTTGTTCATTATGGTCTACCTCAGAGGATCCATTCTGATCAAGGCAGAGACTTTGAAAGTCGACTCATCAGGCAGCTCTTGGATCTATTGGGGATTCAGAAGTCAAGAACCTCCCCCTATCACCCCCAGGGTGATGCACAACCGGAGAGATTCAATCGGACTCTGCTCAATATGTTGGGAACACTGTCGATCAGGGAGAAACAGCACTGGAGTCGGCATATCTCTACCATTGTGCATGCTTACAATAGCACAGAAAGTGATGTTACAGGATACTCACCGTACCGCCTCATGTTTGGAAGAGAAGCCCGATTACCAGTAGATTTAGCTTTTGGCCTCTCCCTTGACCAGACGTCTATTGCCTCTCACCAGGGTTATGTGGATAGACTGAGGAGAAACCTGGCTTCTGCATTTGAGAAGGCCCGTTTGACATCCGGGAGTAGAGAACAAAGAAACAAACGGAACTATGACTTGAGGGTTCGGGTACAGGATTTACAGCCAGGTGATCGAGTTCTATTGAGAAATTTGGGTGCTTCGGCCAGGCACAAACTAGCTGATAGATGGAGTTCTCAGATCTACATCGTCTGTAAACAATTGCCTGGCCTGCCAGTGTACCAGATTCGACCAGAGGGAAAGACCGGGCCACTGAAGAATTGGCATCGGAATCATCTCCTACCTCTGAATGAAGCTGTGCGGGTACCAGATAGAGATGAGTCTCCTTCACCCATTCCATCCACTTCCCGTCAAGCACCTGTTACTCGGTCCCAACAGCCACCTTCTACAAGAGAAAGTGAGGACGACAGCGATGAGGAAGATGTGTGTCCGAGTTGGATGTGGCCATCTGAACCTATGGATGTTCATCCAACTATTATGACTCCTGAGCCGGATTTGAGCAATCTGAGACCAGATGCCCCTGAATTTGTGCCTCAAGCAAACGAGGATAATTCTTCTGTACCCTCTCAAGTGGAAAGTCTCTTGCCGGAAACCTCAGTGCTAGAAGATACCCCTGTTGAGCCAGTTGAAAAGGAAACTGAATTCCCTCAGTTAACACAGCAAGTAGAAGAGGACTCAGCAGATGAAGGCCCATCCGGGTTTCTAGAATCAAGGTCCAAACGACTGGTGCGACCTCTTTAGAGACTCACTTATGACTCACCAGGGAACAGCACAGAAGAAGCTATCACTACTGTACGCAGATCACCCAAAGTGTCCACCCTAACCACAGAGGTATCAAAGGACTTGTGTCCAATCCCGACCATCAGCACACCTTGGTGGAGTGTTCCTCTGCCCCCTCCACTTGCTAGACGTTGTCATAGACTGCATCTATCTATGCGCAGTAAAGGTATTCAGATGGTCTAGTATAAACTTTATATGTGCCTTTCATACTGTATATATTGTCTGTAGAACTTACAAATACAGTTTACCCTTTTGGGGGGGACCCCAAAGACTTTAAGTAGGGGGAGAATGTAGCCCTGTTGTGATTTTCAGCCATTTAAGAGGATGTAGATATAATATATATATATATTGCAGCAGGTGGAGCCAGAGAGCACATATTTGGAGGCTGCAGTACAGAACAGACATAGAGATACATTTCTACAGCAAGGGGCTGGATAACTGCATTTCCCAGGAGGCTTTGAGACAGGAAGTTCCAGGAGAGAGGGGAGTCAGGAGGAAGTAGTGAGGAGAGGGAGTCTGGAACAGTGACCAGGGAACACAGATCTGCATCACAGAGTGATTTAAGACAGCTTGTGTCAGAGCTGTGTGTTTGCCACTGAGACACAGGCTCTATGCAATAGTTCTTGGAGAGACTGATGTTCGTCTACTGAAACAGAGAGAGACTGTGTTTTGAGCCATCGAACTGAGGCCTGGTCGCAGGGCCGATCCAGCCACCGGAGTAATCCAGCCTGCCCAACTGAGTGAGTACAGCTGACGGAGGTTATTGCCAGATTCCCCAGACGGCCCCTAGACGATCTGAGATGTCCTGCCGGAGGCTTTAAAAGACTGCATCCATTTCACAGACGTCGGTCTGAGGAAAGAGGGACACTTGCTTCCGCAGACAACCATCCTCCTTCCCCAAAGAGACATTGGAAGTGGTGAGCGGCCTTTGGCCATTGCAACAAGTGTATTTCCTTCATCTGTCATACATCCAGGGCCCCAACGTTGGCTAGCCTAGGACAGTACTACTGGCCAGTAGTTTAGGGTGGGGTCGATACTGCTAAGTATATAGATATATTACTGTTCATCGCATTCAATCTAAACGTATTATCTCATTCTGTTATTAGTTGTATTATATTAGAGTGGGGAGACATTAAGGGCTTTTGCTCTATCCCACAGTCATTAAATCTGTTATAAAACTTCACAAGGTGTGCTGGTGTGCTGTGGATTCATTGTTTGTGGTGTGTCACAGAGGTGAGACAGAAGACCCGATAATTCAGCGGCTCCTTCGGGGGTGAGCGCTACATATTCAATAAATATACACTCAAATAAATATAAAACTCTGTAAGTAAAAATGTGAAAAAAAGGTCCAATGCTCCTCAGAGACAAAAAAACTTTTGTGGATTCCATGTGTTGAATAGACCAAAAACTAGTGAATCTTCCACCCGTTGTGCCACTGCCACCTATTTCCAAAATGCACACTCACCAGATCAAACTACAATATTCGCCTATAAGGACAACCAACATGCTGTTTCCCAGGTTGTGATGGGCTTTGCCTTTCCTTGCAGCTCCCTGACTGCACTCCTTTTCCCATGGGGTGAAATATTTCTCTTAAAACAGAAGGACTCGATATAGTGTAATATGCTCACATACTGTGGCTTTATTAAAAAACGTTTAAAATGCACTCACATTGTATTATGCCTATCCGACGGGCACGAGTCTGTCCAGCGTTACCGAGCTCCACTAACGCTCTACGATATCCGCCGACGTGCGCTCCACGCCTCGGTTCCTAAGCGGTTCAGCTACAGGAGGTAGCCAGTGACGTAGTTCCGCCTAAACAGTTTACCCAGAAGCCTCTACACGTTTCTCAAGCGTTGTTGCGTCATCAGGAAGCCCATCACAACCTGGGAAACAGCGTGTTGGTTGTCCTTATAGGCGATTATCATAGTTTGATCTGGTGAGTGTGCATTTTGGAAATAGGTGGCGGTGGCACAACGGGTGGAAGATTCACTAGTTTTTGGTCAATTCAACACACACAACAAAAATTTTCGTATTTTTTTTTGTTCCGTTTCGTCTGCACAACAAAAATTTTCGTATTTTTTTGTTTCGTCTCGTTCCGTAGATTCGTAAAGATTTGTAATTTCGTAAGACTCAAGTTTTCCTATTCGGACCCGTTCGTATTTCGTAAGACGCAAGTTTTCCTATTCGGACCCGTTCGTATTTCGTAAGACGCAAGTTTTCCTATTCGGACCCGTTCGTATTTTCGTAACAGTTTTATTTAGGTTTATACTGAATGATTCGTAATTCTGTCTAATTTATTTTCGTTGATTCGAAATTCGTAATTTTGTTAGATAATAATTTTCGTTTAATGGATTCGTAATTTTGTACTTTTGTAAATACATAGCAACACGCGGCTAATCCATATTAAGATATACTTTCTCTTAAGCCCCTTACACACGGTCTGATTTTTGCCAACAAACGTCAAAATTAGTGTTTTCCAAAAAATACGACCGTGTGTACGCTCCATCGGACAAACTTTTTCAGTTTCAAAAGTCCGGCCAACTCCCTTCAGACAAAAATCCACGGAAAAGTTTGTTTGAAGTCCGATCGTGTGTACGAGGCTTTACACTGTACAATGTGACTCAGCACAAAAGAGATAAGCTGATTGGCTAAGATATTAAGTAATCACTCACTAACTACACTGCCCAGTGCCCATTCGAAAGAACGATACAAGTACACAAATTTACGAACAGACAAAGAAACAGATTTACAAAACACACAAATGAAAATACGAACAGACAAAGGATTTAAAATACGGAATGCAAATCGTTCGTTATAGATGTAATTTTCGTTCTTTTGCTTTTTCGGTGTTTCGTATTTTAGAAAGATTGTCCAATCATACGTTCGTATTTTCGCTTGTTCGTTATTTTGCTTATTCGTAATTCCGTAATTTTCGTATTTTATGTCTTTCAGCTTTTCGGATGTTCGAATTGATACGAATGTTTGAAAACTAACACATTTGTACGAAAATCCATTCGTTACGAATGGATTGAGGAGCATTAGACCTTTTTTTCCACTTTTTTAAGTACTGAGTTTCTATATTTATTTGAGTGTATATTTATTGAATACATTTTGGGCACATGTTTTTTTTTGGTGTGCACTCGTATATATATTTTTATGGTGATTTGATTTGCATGATTTTTCATATACGACCAAGGGTCATTGTGGGTATATTTATTTACTTAAGCTGTTGGTGCATTTATTTTCACATAAATTTATAGGATCAGTGCAGCAATATATATGTATTTTTATACACATATGTATTTCCTTTTTTTCACAATTCTTATACACCTTTGAGGTGTTCATTATACTGCAGCAGATCATTTGAATATAAGTGTATGGAAAAACACTAAAACACATTTACAATATTGATGAGCGCCAGTGACACAATACACACAGAGTGAGTCTTAAGCCTTGTACACACGATGCGATTGTTGGAAGGGGATTGTCTGTTGACAGACTGTTGTCCTAAAATCTTACCATTAGTGCGCTCCTTTTGTTAATTGTTGTCCAGCTTTTGGGCAACAAATGTTGGATGACATGCTAGTAAATTTTCGGTGGACAGTGGTTTGTCGTAATTTTTTCCTATGGTCAGTACACAAATTCAGTCATACAAAAGTTGAAAGTACAAACACGCATGCTCGGAATCAATGCTCATCAAACACAAAATTAGCAGAAGGGACCCAAAGGGTGGCGCTCAAGAGCTGAAATTCCTCATACTACGTTCGTGTTTGTGGCACGACAATTGTGTACCGTTAGTATGCAAGAGCCTGGCACACGCCCTTTTGACAAAAATCAAATGCTCAGTTAGCCAACAATCGTTTCGTATGCACGAGGCTTAAGTAGGTGCGTATGTGGTCCGTATATCAAGGTGTAGAAAAGCATTTTAAACAGAACAGAGTCCTTGTGATTTGTATCCTAGGTTAATGAAGGTTAGGTTTCTTTTTTATCTATGCAAAAAAATAGGCACTTTTTTTTCTTCATAGAAAATAATGCAACTTGGTAATACTGACAACTGCCCAAGTGATCAATGTAAAATGTAAAGATTGCTTCACTAATGATTAAAAATGTGTCTGTGTCCAGGGATGATCATCTGAACCTAACTGCAGGTAATCGCTATATGTGTAATTACATCTGAAACCCATGGACAGATGCAGCCACTGTCAGCTTGCTATTTATTTGTACAGTCTGAATGGCCCCAGCTGTTCATATAGACCTGTTATTCCTGCTAGAGGAATGCTCCATATACCTCTAATCGCACATTTGAATAAGGCTGTCACTAACCCTCTGTTACAGCTATAACATTTACATGCTGCATACTACTGCACCAGGATCCTCTGCAATGAAGACATAATCTCACTGTGCCAAAAGTTGCCATTACCAGGGTCCTTATTTGTAATGTAAATGATTTCACAGACTTTGTCTGACCACCTTCTGAGTACATGGAAGACCACAATAAGAGTACACTTTTTTTGCTAGGGCTTTTGGCTTATCTCACAGTATTGTGCACATTGGTGTTCGCAGCCTATTGCATTAGGGTGCGCACCCCAAAGATCCAACACACATGCGCTTGACATATTTACTGGCCCCTTCCCCGCTCTCCACTCTGGAACAATGGGAGAAAGGGGGAGCAAGGGAGCACATGGGGGACCCGGGCAACAGAAGGAAGAGGAACAGAGAAAGGAGGGGTGGCATATATTAGTGCCGATCCCCTATATTTTCCTCCTGTGGCAGCTGAATGTTGACAAAAGGGAGAAGAGGAGAACCCTACTTTCAGCTGCTGCAGGAGGAAAATACAGTTCGGTTCCACTAAATTCCCCCCCACCTCTTCTGTCCAGGTTCTGAGGACTGGCAAGAAAGGATTGTGGTTTACTTGTCACCTGCCCACCATTGACAGGTTGCCAACCCCAGGATTAGGGTGTGCCCAGGCAAATCTGGCACACCCCTTGTGCACGCCTATGATTGTGCACAACCTCTGGTTTTGCATGACACCAGTGTCCTCTTGGCTCATTACAGAAGAATGAATGTATTCTTTGCCAGCTGGGTAGGTCTGCATCGCTCCCAACTGCCCCAGATTTAGAGGGACTTTCCCTCTTTCCGCCTCATTTGTCCCTCATTGTGGTCTGATCTATATAGTTTATATAAAAATGCCCTTTTTATTTTTCAAAAAGTGTTTTCCAGTGCTAAACCTTTCGTCCAACTTCTAAATTGCTGCATTTCTATATTTGAAAAGCTTACATATGCGTTAATGATTCTTGGTTCCAAGTGTTGAATTTCTATTTGACCTGAAGGTGTCGCTCTAAATCAAGAAACTACAAGACGTGACAGCATATACGTTTATTCATGTGCCAAAAGATACACAGTACTCTTGAGCATACAGATACATGGGAATGCAGGAAAGAATATTACAGTCATCAGATAAAACATTAAACAATCCGGTAAACATCACTCCCTGCTTTCAAAGCATACAGTCTCATTTCAAACCAGTATAAATATATCTAAAAATGAGGTAACCTTTAGAAAATAGATCTACTGACAGCATTTATGATTTATGGTCATAGTTCTTTCACAAATTTGATTATCCAGCCTGTCAGAGAGAAAAGAATTTGTGAGTTCACGGTTTGTTAAAGGCTTAGTCCACCCAAAAACAATTCATTTTTAGTGTCTACTGCAACCCTGTCGCCTGGTTAAAATGATTATCCAGAGCCCCTTGGAAATGAAGAGGCTGAAACTTACCTGTTTGGAGGACAGTGATTCCAAACATTGCTCTCTTGCAGAGATACACAGGCGCTGCTATTCTCCGACACTTCTGGGTGTGTCACAAAACGTATGGTGTCAGCAGGAGGAACCACAATACATTTATTTTATATAGTACCATCAAGTTACACAGCGCTTTACATATATATTGCACATTCACATCAGTCCCTGCCCTCAAGGAGCTTACAAACTCACATTCATACATACGCATACTAGGGCCAATTTAGATGGGATCCAATTAACCAACCGGCATGTCTTTGGAGTGTGGGAGGAAACTGGAGTACCCAGAGGAAACCCAGGCAGGCACAGGGAGAACATACAAACTCCAGGCAGGTAGTGCTGTGGTTGGGATTCACATTGAGAGACTAAATGTTGTGGTTCCTCCTGTAGGCCGCTACATCATTACAGGACACAGTTGTGACATAGCAGCTAGGAGGAGAAAAATTCAGAATGGGGCTCAATGTCCAACACACCTGAAAGAGTACAATAGCTCTCAAGAAGAACATCTGACTCAGACAGGTAAGTTTTCAGCACGTTTTTCTACCCAGGGGGCTTTGTTTATACCGTTTAATCCTAGCAACAGGGTCACTCAACATTTGAGGTCTTCAAAAAGCCTTCATTATTTAGATCCCTGACCTTGAGTTCCTAGATCTGCGCTACTTCAGAAGTCATACCTGTTGGACTTTTGGTAATTTATTTCATAAGAAAGTATACCCAGACAGCTAGTGTTAAGAATTCAACAGTCAGAGCGCCAATATCCCACTGTGGGTGCGAATTTACAAAATGTCAAGGAGGATAGTTGCAGAGCTAGGAAGGAGAGCAAGAGGGTCTTATCATTGGGATCCCAATTAGACACAGTGGAACCTTGGATTACGAGCATAATCCGTTTCAGGAGAATGCTTGTAATCCAAAGTACTTGCATATCAAAGCGACTTTCCCCATAGAAGTCAATGGAAACAAAGATAATTTGTTCCGCATTGACTTCTATGGCATGCAATACCGCATGTGTCCAGAGGTGGGGGGCACCGGAGAGCCTCGGAAATACTTGGGGACAGATCAGCTGATCTTGGAACCCTCGGAAAGTTTCGGAAAGACTCAGGAACAGAGTATTTCCGAACGTCTCTGAATGGCTCCGAACTGTTCCAAATGTGACCGACGCCCCCGCACCTCTGGCCAAATGCGGTACTGCACACCACATTGGCTTGAATTCTGCTTGTTTTGCGAGACAACACTCGCAAACCGAGTCAGGATTTAAAAAAAAATAGTTGCTCGTTATTCAAGACGCTTGTTAAATGCATTACTTGTAAACCAAGGTTCCATTGTACAAGAAGCCAGTAGGTGACTCAGTCCACCAAAACTTCACCTAAAGCTATAATACCACTATTATTTGGACTGACCCTTTACAAATAACAATCATATTTTCAATTTAACAAGCAGAAGCTGTTTGTACTGCAGGCCTATTTTGGGCTCTGCTCGGCTTCTGCGCCCCCGTACCTCAGGCCAAATTAGGTACTGCAGGCCTATTTTCGGCTCTGCTCGGCTTCTGCGCCCCCGTACCTCAGGCCAAATGAGGTACTGAGGGCCTATTTAGGCTTGAATTCTGCTCGTCTTGCGAGTCAACACTCGCAAACCGAGTCAGAATTTTAAAAAAAATGTTGATCGCAAATCAAAACGCTCTCAAACCAGGCTACTCCTAAACCGAGGTTCCACTGTATTGTACACTGGACACGAGAACTTCAATGATCATATCACTTCCTACCATACATCTCTTAAAATGTTTGCACCTTTAAGATAATGTCAGATGAGAGTCTCTGAGTGCTGCATGTTATCCTGTATTATTTGAGATCACTACATCAATTTACCATGGACACCTATAAGGGAATACTGGGCTTGATTTACTAAAACTGGAGAATGCAAAATCTGATGCAGCCCTGCATAGAAACCAAACAGCTTCCATTTTTTTTTTGTCAAAGCTTAAAGGGTAACTCCACTTTCATGGGCAAAAAATAATAAATAAAGAAAAAATAATATAGCGTGTACAATTGCGACACAAGTCATATTGTAATTGAATGTTATTAAAAATGACCTTTCCTTTTCAATCTGCAGCCGCTGTAATTTTCTGTAAATGCAATTCGACATGTGCACACTAAAATATTTTGTTTCGGAAATTCGTTTTCGTCCAAAAAATAAATGTATTTAGTTACTCCCAAAAATTCATTTTTATTTATTTTGTTTCCTTAAAAAAATAATTTGTCCGAAAATCTGAATTAATTAAGGTTGAATCTGTCATTGAAGGCTTATGGTGTCTGTCGAAAGTTCTAAGAAGATTTGACGGAGCAGGTAAACTGTACGGCGCCGCAATCGTACATTTTCGGGTCGAATGTTCCGTCCACAAGCTATAATAGAATTCTAATGTTGTATGACTAGTAATAATTATATTTATTAATTATTATTACTAGTCAACCAACATTCAAATTCTTCTATAGCCTATGGGCGGAGAATTTGACCAGAAATGTATGATTCCGGCGCCGTACAGTTTAGCTGCTTGTCGAATCTTCTTAGGACTTTCAACAGACACCATAAGCCTTCAATGACAGGAGGCGTGGCCTGGACGCGATGCTGTGAAGACGTGTCTACCTCGAGCTCCGGCGCCGACACAGCTTTTAACTGCTTTTACATCCCTAACCCTGCAACTTTCTCCGGCTTACCATGCGGAAGAAGATAGGCAAATCCCTTCCTAAAGCTGGGCCACAACTGGGCTCCATCAAGCGCTTTTTGGCCGCGGACACGGCCGAGGGTGAGGACACGGATGGCCTAGGCCGCTCTCCACGTGGAGCGAACTCTGCTACAAGCTCCGCCTCCCGTCGCAAGTCTGATCAGAGACGCCATTCCTCTGCCTCCTCAGCCTGCTCCGACGGAGCCGACAGCCCTTCCCGCCGCCCGGTTGTTCGAGTAGACGATCTACCTACGAGGACTGAACTAACCTCCCTCTTCCAGGGCTTGGAGAGGACCATAAGGAAGGAACTCTCGGCTGTGCGGGCGGACCTCTCACAGGTACTGGGACGGGTGGAAGAAACTGAGCTCCGACTGGACCGACACGCTTCGGCCATCAGGTCCCTACAAGCCACCACTCGGAACCTCACCATAGCCCACAGAATGGCCCTCTACAAAATAGAGGACCAAGAGAACAGGAATAGGAGGAATAACATTCGCATTAGAGGTCTCCCCGAAGCTACGGGTGATGACGACCTCCTCCCTTCTGTTCGCGGTATTTTCAATGGCCTGCTGGGCCTGGCGGCTGACAACCCGCTTAAAATAGACAGGGTACATAGGGCTCTCCGACCCCGCGCTCTATCTACTGACACCCCTAGGGATGTCATCTGCCGAATCCATTACTTTGAAGAGAAGGAGCGTATCATGCGGAAGGCCCGCGAAACTCCCACTCTGGACTTTGATGGAGCCACCCTGTCTTTTTTCCCCGATTTGGCAAAGGAAACTCTGGATCGTCGCAGGGCCCTGCGACCGTTGACGGAGAAACTTCGGGAAGCGTCCATTGCCTACCGCTGGGGCTTTCCTGCTGCCCTTCTTGCCAACAAGAATGGCAAAACGGCCGTCCTCCGATTCCCGGAGGATCTGGAGAAATTCTGTGCAGATGTTGACATCCCCCCGCCCGAGCTTCCAGGTTGGCAGGATACCATCCCTGCCCTGCCGGGCGCTACAGATCCGCAATGGCAGAAGGTTAACCGCAAGAATCGTCGCTCGGCCACCCCGGGGGCATCCCCCTCTGTAGGCTGAATTATGATATAGTGGTCTTTCAGTTGCTACTCCCGTGCCCCTCGCCCTTGGACTTCCCCCTGGTGTTTTTTTTTTCTTTTTTTTTTCTTTTTTCCTTACTTGCTCTTTTTTATTTTGTTTGATTTTCTGACCAAATTATTACCTAACATTGCTTTATGTTCACCGTTTTGTTCTACACCCGGGGCCCTCGGCGAGGCCTTTCTGCTACTGTCTCCCTCTTCGCTGTGACATAACAGATACTTGCCTGCAGATTTGCGATAGACTGGGTTTCCTATTTCTGCAATACTAAACTGCTGGGTATCTGTCTTTAGACCATCGGTCGCGAGCGGGAACAGGAATTTAAAGTTGGATGTATTCCATGTGTTTTGTTTTTTCGTTTTTTATGTTTCTAAGTTTAACATTTTATTTTAAGATGTGTCGGCGCTGGGGCGAATGAGCAGGGATTTTGGCGCGTTTGCTGCCGGATGCCCGTGCTCCTGCGCCTCCCCCCATTGGGGTCCGGCGCTGCCCTGTCTCCCCGTGCGGTTGCCTCTTCGGGGGCGGCTTGCGCGGGGGGGCCGGGCCGTGTACGTGACCCTTCTTCGCACGGCAGATTTATGCGTGCGCATGCTCTCTCCCCTAGTGGGGTATTGTGTCTTTTTGAATCGATGTTATGTGTTTCTTTTTATTTAACTTTTTTCTTTTTTCCCTTTCTCTCCTCCTCTCCCCCTTCACCCTTCCTCACTGTCCCCCGGGGGACCTTCCTCTGCCTCTGGTCAGCCCTGAGCAGCCCGAACTCACGTGTAATATGGCTAAGGTAAAGTTGCTTTCATTTAATGTACGGGGACTACATACACCTGGTAAGAGACATCAACTGTATAGAGAGCTGGCTCGCCTGCAGGGGGACATTGTTCTCCTGCAGGAGACTCATCTTACGCACACCACGTCGGTGAAGCTTTTCTCCCCTCAGTATCCTCTGTGGTATTACAGCCTATCTGACGTACGTAATGCTAAGGGGGTGGCTATTGGGTTACATAGGGGTTCCTCTTTTGTGTTGGACACCATGATGAGTGATCCTATGGGTCGCTTCCTGTTCCTGAAAGGCTCCCTAGGCAGTATGCCTTGCACGATTGCGACCATCTATGCTCCCAATCGTAGTCAGGCCTCTTTTATTTCCAACGCCCTTAGAAAGTTGACAGATTTTGCCTGCGGTTGCATTCTCCTGGCCGGGGACTTCAATGTCCCACTAGAACCGTCAGTAGACACATCGCTTGGGACTTCCTGTATCTCGTGGAGGCGCCTAGCGTTTTTACGCAGGCGCCTGCATGAGACCCAACTGATGGATGTTTGGAGGATTATGCATCCGCAAATGAGAGACTACACACATTTTTCCCATTTACATATGTCTTACTCGAGGATCGATTATTTCTTTATAGATCACCACCACCTATCCCTCCCCATTGCCTCGAGTATTGAGGTTTCCCCTATTTCGGACCACGCTCCGATTTCTCTCTTGCTAACTGTCCCCTCTGTGCCGACTAAAAGCACCAATTGGAAGCTTAATGATAACCTACTCTTGGAAGATGTTGACAGGAAAGTGATTGGGGATGCATTGGCCCAATATTTTGCGGATAACGCGACACCGGAGGTGACACCGGGAACGCTCTGGGAGGCCCATAAGGCCTACATTCGGGGCAAATTTATGGAGATAGGGGCAAAAAAGAAGAAGGAGCGTACCCATCACCAAATGCAACTACTCAGAGAGATAGAAGACTTGGAGCGTAGACACAAAGCTGCGTTGTCGCCGTCGGTTTTCCAGGAACTGGTCCGGAAGAGAGAGGAACTACGAGACCTCTTTCATTTGGAACAGAAACAGCGTTTCCGCGTTGTTGCCCAGGGTTTGCACGAATGGGGTAACAAGCCTGGTCGACTGCTGGCGCGCTCATTGAAACAAAAAAAATCTGCGGCGTTCATAGCTAAAATTAAGTCCCCCAAAGATTCTTTGGTTTATGAAACTTCGGCCATAGCCAAGGTCTTTCGCTTATTCTATCAATCATTGTACCGAGTCAGGCAAACGGGGAGAGACGGTGAGGACAGGACACAGCTCATTCACGATTATTTAGCTCAGGTTAATTTACCAACAATCCCGGCGGAAGAACTGACCGCCCTAGATGGCGATTTCTCCGTTTCTGAGTTACGGATTGCGCTGAAAGCTATGGCCAATGGTAAGGCACCGGGCCCCGATGGCTTTACGGTTGCTTACTATAGAGCCTTCGCGGATCTTTTGCTTCCGCGTTTGACTAACTACGCCAACGCGGTCTCAGGAGACGGATCTCTCCGACCTGAAACGCTGCACGCCCACATTACCGTACTTCCTAAGCCTGGTAAGGACCCAAGTGTATGTGGTAGCTATCGCCCCATTTCCTTATTGAACCTTGATGCTAAATTGTATGCTAAAGTAATCGCCAATAGGCTCCTCCCGTTTGTTCCCAGATGGGTCTCTAGAGACCAGACGGGATTCATCCCCGGAAGAGAGGCGAAGGATAACTCCCTTCGCACCTTGTCCTTGATAGCACATGTTCGTCGGACCTCCCAGCCCACCCTTCTGCTCTCCACAGATGCCGAGAAGGCGTTTGATAGGGTGGACTGGGAGTTCCTCATGGCCACGCTCTCTCACATAGGCGTGGGTCCCCCCCTCCTTTCCCGTATCTCTGCTTTATATAACTCCCCTACTGCCCAGTTACGTATAAATGGAACGCTAAGTGAACCCTTCACTCTTTATAATGGTACTAGACAAGGGTGTCCCCTTTCACCCATATTATTTGCCCTATCACTTGAGCCCTTTTTATCTTCAATTAGGCATAATCCGAATATTCGGGGAATTAGGGTGGGTTCTGTTGAACACAAATACGCTGCTTATGCTGACGACATCCTGTTTTACGTACAACAACCAATTACAACCCTCCCAAATTTAATGGCTGCTTTCGAAGCTTTCGGGGCAGTTTCTAATTTTAAAATCAACCTATCCAAGTCGGAGATACTGAACCTAACGATTCCCCCTCGGATTGTGCCGCAATTGAAAGCATCCTTTCCCTTTAGCTGGCAGGCCCACTCGATGAAATACTTAGGCGTATTTCTCACAGCTAATCCCGCATCCCTATTTCGTACAAACTTTATACCCCTTTTGAATACAATTAGGTCAGACTTGCAAAAGTGGTCTCAGTTAGCACATTCCTGGCTGGGAAAAATTAGTGTGCTGAAAATGAACGTCCTACCCAGAATATTATTTTTATTTCAGATGATCCCGTACAAGATTCCGGTGGGTTATTTTACGATATTACGCTCACTTTTTTGTAAATATGTATGGAACAGGAGGCGACCCAGACTTGCTAGGGACACGCTGACTAGGCCCAAGAGGGAGGGGGGACTGGCTTTACCCGATGTCAAACGGTATTTCCATGCGGTGGTCCTAACCAGGATCTCGGACTGGAGGTACCATAAGGCGTCTAAACTTTGGGTGTCGCTTGAGAGAGACCTCTGCGGTACAGACCCTTATGTTCAAATGTGGATCCCCCGGAAGTTCAGGTCTTTGTCCACTATGACATCCCCTCTAACACGCTCCACTTTAATGGTGTGGGACTCCTTGAGTAAAACTCATGGCTGGCCATATAACTCTCCCCTGATGCCGCTCTCCGGTCACAACTATTTCCCTCCTGGTAATACCCTTCCGCACCAACAACCTTGGTCCTTGGGCTCTGCGACACTCCTTCACCATGTCGCTTCTCCTTCGGGATTAACCCCTCTATCCAATGTTGTTGGTTCTGCGGAAGTGACACCTATGGTGTCCTGGAAGTACCGTCAATTGGCGGCTTTTGTTCGCTCTCTACCCCAGCCCTTCAGAGATGATACGACTTTGACACTGATAGAATCGGCATTTGTCGAGGACCGACCAGTGGAGAGGCCTCTCTCCTATTTTTATAAAGCATTGTACTCCCTCTCTTCCCATGGCACCCCAGCCTTTCTATTTAGGTGGGAGAAAGACCTCCAAAAGGAAATCTCGCCCCCACAAAGAGATACTGTTTTGCTACTTGCTCATACGTCCTCCATTTCATCTAGATACGCTGAAGTTAATTATAAATTACTGACTAGATGGCACTATACTCCGGCAGTGCTACACGGAATCTTCCCCCTGACATCCCCGCTTTGCTGGCGGGGCTGTGGTGAGAGGGCTTCCCATGCACACATCTGGTGGTTCTGTCCGCTCATCCGCCCATTTTGGTTAAACATTCTACACTGGATGAAAGAAATACAAGGTTTTGAAACCCCACATGACCCCTGGGTGGTACTGTTGCACTGTACGGCTGGCCCAGTCGGATCATATAAAAAATCACTCACTCCACATCTCTTAAATGCTGCAAAATCCCTTATACCCCGATTCTGGAAGCAGACGGTGGTTCCCTCGCTACGCCAATGGCTGGAAGCGGTTGATCACATATATTACATGGAAGACCTTACTTCCTCTCTTAAAAATAAATCTGATTCAACGCGGAAGATATGGTCCGACTGGTTCGCCTTTAAGTATAAGCCGGCATATGCTGACATCATGTCTCAACCTACCTGATGCACAGTACTTTACTGTCATGATTAATGTAGTACTATATCCAAGAGAATCTTTTTTTTTTGTTTAGGGTGGCGACCAGGAGCAGAGGAACTCCCCCTCCCCGACCTACCCTTCCCCTTTTCTTCCTTTCATATCCCCCTATCTACTTTTCTTTCTTATTCTGTGTACTTATTTTAAGTTTTATTTCCGAGCAGAAGGCTTTTCAATGCCACGTTTGGGCATACCGAGCTATGCACAGCTCTGGTTTGCGAGCTGTGGAATAGCTTGAGTAAACATGAGAGTTAGCTTTATTTTTACGTTGAGTAGCTATCATAACAAATGTGGAACGTTTCTTGTATGGATGCGACCTCATGCCTCCTCTGGTGCCTCAGACTAAGTTATTTTGTTTACCAGTAATGGTGATGTCGATGCTCGGATATTATTTCATGTTACTTCCTACTTTTTTATTATTTATGTCCTTTTGTGCTGTATGCTATTGTATGCACCTTTTCACTTAATAAAAATTTTATTGAACAAAAAAAAAAAGCCTTCAATGACAGATTCGACGTTTGTATGTTCTTCGCTGCTTCGTCGAATCTTCGCCGTTCATGTCGAATGGTCTACCCCAACACTGTCTCTATAATGTCGAATCTTTTTTTCTCTATTTCAAATCTTTTCTCTCTATGTCGAATTTTTTTACTCTATGTCGAATCTTTCTTCTCTATGTCGAATAATCTTGGACTAATAGAGTTAAGGTTAGGTACATTCGACCGCAGGTTCGACAGACACAGATTGCTACTGTCAGTGTCATGTCGAATCTCCTATCTATATCGAACTGTTGTAGCATGAAAACTAAAACAAAGCATTTTTTTACAGGGTATAAAAGAGAAGTGTAGCAATAAGTTGCTAAATGTTGTATCTTCATTAATTGTAACCATATTGCTACACTTAGAGGCTCCTCTCTTCTTTTTTATACTCAGTTGTGACATGACGCTACTCTTCTATCAAGACATCGCTTGTATATCAAGGCAAAATGTATTAAAACATTTTGCTTGTCTTGCAAAACGCTCTCAAACCAAGTTACTCTCAAACCAAGGTTTTACTGTATACCAATATTTGTTATAATGTAATTCAGGGAATAATGTGGATTAACAAACCCTACAGCGGACAGCAGCTGATCTTTAAACAGACATGCAAGTTCACATCAGGTGAATATGAATGTTGATGTCGATGGAGACAGCAGGAGGAGCACTGCGGGTGTTGGCCCCCATGGGTGTTATTACAGACGATTGGACAGAAAAATCACCCAATAAACATTTAAGTGGAAAATGCATCTCAGCCAGTTGATTCTGCTTCTGAGCAGACCTGGCCATCAGGAATTAAGGGAAACCTACAGACCAGCCTAAACTGTCCCCAAGCAGACTGTCAACAGCTAGATCAAGTGACCATTGTGCAATGTCTGTTAAAACACTGAATTCTGTGTACACTAATTGCTTTGTCTGATTTCAAAAATTTTGTTTGGTATGGTCATCTTCAAACAACTAAAGGTTGGCCATAGACCATTTGCAACCAGACAGACACAGTCAGTGTTGATGGGGGAATACCTCCCGTGGAGCCATTGTGCTCTCCCAGCAGGGGGAGCCATCCCCACCGGGAGAACACAGTGGGGTGGATTCAAGAAGCAATTGCGCCTGTGTAACCATAGGTTACACAGGCGCAATTGCTTACTTGCCCCGGCGTAACGAGTGCTCCTGATTCAGGAACCTCGTTACGCCGACTGCAGCCTAAGATCTGCGCGGCATAAGGCTCTTATGCCCGCATATCTTAGGCTGCATTCTTGCGATGGCCGCTAGGTGGCGTTCCCGTTGTGCTCAGCGTATAGTATGCAAATTGCATACTAACACCGATTCACAATGTTGCGCGAGCCCTGCGTACGCAATTTACGTCGTTTCCGTACGGCGGTTTTTGCGTAAGGCTGCCCCTGCTATTAGCAGGGGCAGCCAATGTTACGTATACCCGTCGTTCCCGCGTCGCAAAATTTGAATTTTACGTACTTTGCGTAAGTGATTCGTGAATGGCGCTGGACGCCATTCACGTTCACTTTGAAGCAAATGACGTCCTTGCGATGCCATTTGCCGCAATGCACGTCGGGAAAGTTTCCAGACGGAGCATGCGCTCTACGATCGGCGCGGGAACGCGCCTAATTTAAATAATTTCCGCCCCCTATGGGATCATTTAAATTGCGCGCGCTTGCGCCGGGCATTTTGCTCCGTGAATCGAGGGCAGCGCAAAAAAATTGCGGGGCGCAGGGCAAAATCGTTGCCCTGCGCCTCCGTAATAAATGCGCAAATCTAGCTGAATCCGGGCCAGTGATTATTGCTAGTGGCTATAACAGTTGCTAACAACATATAAAATCCGGCAGGATGGTTGTACCCAATTTGATCGAATAATCAACTTGGATACATTCCACCTGCCCTTGCATGGTTTGAATCTTGGCCGGTTCAGCAGGAACCATCTAAGGCCGGCTTAACTCTCAATATCTGATGTGCTGGAAACCTGTAAAAAACATCCCTTACCTTTGATGCAAAGGCAGGTATGCTAATTTGGCAAACCAATGACAGGTCAGACAAAAGCTAAAGTCAAGCCAAGCAAAAATCTAAGACAGTCTTTATAAATTAGGCACTCATGACCGTGGCCCAGATTCATGTACATTTGCGCGATATTTGCGGGGGAGCAGGGCAACGATTTTGCCCTGCCCCCCCGCAAATATTTTGCGCTGCCCTCGATTCACGGAGCAGTAGCTCTGTGAACTGCGAGGGCACGCCGGGGGCGGGAATCATTTAAATTAGGCGCGCTCCTGCGCCGAGCGTACAGCGCATGCTCCGTCTGGAAACTTTCCCGACGTGCATTGCGGCAAATGACGTCGCAAGGACGTCATTTGCTTCAAAGCGAACGTGAATGACGTCCAGCGCCATTCACGAAGCACTTACGCAAACGCCGTGAAATTCAAATTTCACGGCGCGGGAAGGCCGGCTATACTTTAGCATTGGCTGCCCCTACTATTAGAAGGGGCAGCCTTGCGCTAAAGTTGCCGTACGGAAACTCCGTACCTGGCTTGCGCGGGCCCGCGCAAGTTTGTGAATCAGTTGGTAGTATGCAATTTGCATACTACACGCTGATCACAATGGGAGAGCCCCCTAGCGGCAAGCACAAGAATGCAGCCTAAGATATGCGGGCATAAGAGCCTTATGCCGCGCAGATTTTAGGCTGCAGTCGGTGTAACGAGGTTCCTGAATCAGGAGCACTCGTTACACCGGAACAAGTAAGCAATTGCGCCGTGTAACTTATGGTTACACGGGCGCAATTGCTTCTTGAATCTGGGCCCATGTTTTTTTAAGACTAACTTCACTAAGCAATGTAGACTAAAACTCACCCAAGCTCTACCGCACGATTGTAGAATGATGAGCTGAATAACCGTGCTCAGGCTTGTTGTGTCCCATAAACATCAAAATAGCAAGAAATGCTGGCAACTTGATTGATTCTTCTTAAACAGCAGTACGACATCTAAAATGTTAACATGTTCCGGCCGGAGCCTTCCTCATAGCAATCTTCACTAAGCACTATTACTCTTACTGCCAGGGACTAGTATAGGAGTGCATCATCAGCCCATGCAAATCATTAAAGTGTTATTAAACCCACAACAGTAAAATCAGTGCATATATGCAGTAAAGCATGCTTGTTATACTCATATAACAAGCCTGCATATTGTGTCAAAAGTCTGTTTGATCCTGTCTTTTCTGATCCTCCCCTTCTACCACAGTCCCCAATATATCTCCTGATAGAACAGAGCCTTGGGGACAAGCTGCACATGCTCAGTTTGGTGTGTATTGCTAGAGAGTTTTTTTTTCAGCACAGGGACAATCAGCACTGTCCAGACAGAGGGTCAGGGGTTCTGCAGCCTTATAGGACAGTCAGAGGAGAATGAAAACTCCTCCTACAAGCTTTAACCAGACACTGATAGAAGTCACAATACTGCTCTAACTTCTGATAAGAAAAGGTATTTAGCGTTTTACATTTACTAAAACTATTGCATTTCCATGTTCTGTGGGAGACCAGATATGGTGAATGCTAGGTTTAATAACACTTTAAGAAAAAAAGGCTGTTTTTTTAAAATTCAATAACAATGGGTTTAACCATGACTTACGTACTTTTCCATTGTCAGTTATCATGCACTATATTTGCACATTGATAACAAAAACAATAAATAACACAATCAATAAATTTCAAGGCAAAGTGCAGCAATCCATAACAACCAATCAACAATGTGATTGGATGCTACAAAACATTGCACCGCACCACTGATAGCAAGTTCATCACAGTTGAATGAAATAAATGAAATAGCATGCCATACAAAGTATACTATACAGTGTAAATATCATCAGGCAATAGCAAAATGAAGGATTCAATTTGCCAGAGATGCATAAAACACTGCAAAGTTTTTTGTTAATGGTATTCACAGTACTGTATTGCATAAAGGGGGGAATTTATTATAATTGAAGAAGACAGAATCTGGAGAAGATGTGCATAGTAAACCAATTAGGGGCATATATAAGACCAGTCCTCCTGCACAAGGAGTGAGAGTAGCAGTGATTGGTCTTTAATACAGGAAGTTCCTGCACAGAGGCACAGTGCTACATTACTGCACAGATCTGGAAGAAATATTGTGTTCTACCCCCAGTGGGGAGGAGGGGGGGGGGGGGTTCGGAGAGCTGCCCATACCGATAGAACACAGTGATTACTGCTTGTGGCTTGTATAGCTGCTGGCAATAATCACATGCTAAAAAGCCAACATGCTAATTGTACCCAAGTCGATCAATGGATCTATTTGGGTACAATCAGCCTGCCCATAGATGGATTGAATCTCCGCCGGTCCCTGCTGAACTAGCCGAGATGTGAACTGTGGATTCGGACTGGATGTTCTCACCTTTTTTGTGCAAATCCAATGCAAGTTCAGCCATACAACTGTATGGCTGAACTCGCATTGCACAGACATCGCATGCGATCAGCACAGCAGTGCGGGTGCAAATCACATGCTCTGTGTTTGCTACAGTGTGAACCCAGGCTAAAGCTCGCCCCACCACTAGTAGATTATAATCAATTACCGTATTTATCGGCGTATACCGCGCACTATTTTGCCCTGAAAATCAGGGCAAAATCGTGGGTGCGCGATATACGCCGATACCCGCTTTCCCGCCACGAGTTTGAATACTTCGCCAGCATATACCGAGCGCAGTACACTCGTGAATCTTCCGGCAGTCTCGGCGCCTCTCGCACTGACGTCCTGTACGTACAGGACGTCAGCGCGACAGTTGCCGAGCCTGCCTGAAGATTCACGAGTGTACTGCGCTCAGTATATGCCGGCACAGTATTCAAACTCGTGGCGGGAAGGACGCGAGGACGCCGCAGAAGGACGCCGGACCCGCCGAAGAGGACACCGGACCCACCGAAGAGGACACCGGACCCGCCGAAGAGGACACCGGACCCGCCGAAGAGGACACCGGACCCGCCGAAGAGGACACCGGACCCGCCGAAGAGGACACCGGACCCACCGAAGAGGACACCGGACCCGCCGAAGAGGACACCGGACCCGCCGCAGAAGGACGCCGGACCCGCCAAAGAGGACACCCGAAGCCGCAGAAGGACGCCGGACCCGAAGAGGCCGCCGATGGACGCCGCGCAAGACACCAAAACTGTAAGTACAAAAAAACAAAAAAACTTTTTTTCCACAGGATTGGGGGCCACTTTAGGGGTGCGCGGTATACGCGGGAGCGCGTTATACCGCGATAAATACGGTAAATCAGCACAGCAGTGCGGGTGCAAATCACATGCTCTGTGTTTGCTACAGTGTGAACCCAGGCTAAAGCTCGCCCCACCACTAGTAGATTATAATCAATTACCGTATTTATCGGCGTATACCGCGCACTATTTTGCCCTGAAAATCAGGGCAAAATCGTGGGTGCGCGATATACGCCGATACCCGCTTTCCTGCCACAAGTTTGAATACTGCGCCGGCATATACCGAGCGCAGTACACTCGTGAATCTTTGGGCAGTCTCGGCGCCTCTCGCACTGACGTCCTGTACGTACAGGACGTCAGCGCGACAGTTGCCGAGCCTGCCCGAAGATTCACGAGTGTACTGCGCTCAGTATATGCCGGCACAGTATTCAAACTCGTGGCGGGAAGGACGCGAGGACGCCGCAGAAGGACGCCGGACCCGCCGAAGAGGACACCGGACCCACCGAAGAGGACACCGGACCCGCCGAAGAGGACACCGGACCCGCCGAAGAGGACACCGGACCCACCGAAGAGGACACCGGACCCGCCGAAGAGGACACCAGACCCGCCGCAGAAGGACGCCGGACCCGCCAAAGAGGACACCCGAAGCCGCAGAAGGACGCCGGACCCGAAGAGGCCGCCGATGGACGCCGCGCAAGACACAAAAACTGTAAGTACAAAAAAACAAAAAAACTTTTTTTCCACAGGATTGGGGGCCACTTTAGGGGTGCGCGGTATACGCGGGAGCGCGTTATACCGCGATAAATACGGTAATTTAGATGATTTACTAAAAAATCTCTGGCTGAGGTTTTTGTATTCTGATAGCTGGGCTCTGACAACTGTCAGAATATAATGGGTGTCGCCAAACAGTGACAAAAACTGATTGGCTGCATGCAACGCTGTATCTTGGCCTAGGCCAACAAGGCCCAGGCCTAGGTCAGCACTTTGCAGTGGGGCAGCATGAAAAGAGTCCCTGCCGGCTTGTGCTACACTTGCAGTGAAGCGCCAGTCTTATGAGGTGGACTGGGCCGCAAGAAAAATCGGTCTAGTGCCCCCATAAAGCGGCCGCACTGCTGCCGGTATGATGGGGATGTCGCATACACAAAGGACACTGACATGGTCACCTATACCTATCAGTTAGGTAGTAGGACTCTCCTGCAATCCTTTGCTTGTGTCAGTTGTACATATTAGGGAATCTTAATTTCTTTCCATTTTGGATAGAGTAAGGGATGGTTATATTTTTTTTGCCATCTTTAATTTCTCTATATTTCCTGCCCCATAGCCAAACAGGAAAAGAGAGGAAATCTCTGCAGATTAAGGGAATTCCCCCCCCCCCCCCCCATGGCCCTCAGAACTAGTGTCCCCACTGTAAAATTTCCTTAAACAGGAAGGGGTGTGACCTTAACAGGAAGGGGTGGGTCATATTTAAATTAGGGGTTGCGCGAGTTTAGTCAAGCCTAGGGCAGCACAAAACCAAAATACACCACTGGCTGCATGAGTATTGGCCTGCCCTGGCTCCTTTGATATATAAGGCCCGTACACACAATCAGAATATCGTACAAAAAATACAGCTTTCAAAGCAATGGTACGAAATTATCTGAAGGGAAAAAGGGGAAAATGTTTATCGTACGATACCAGATCGATTTTCGTTTAATTAGTACAGTTTTCGTCTAAAAATACAATCCGAATATTTAATTTGTTGTACAAGAATTTTCAAACTTTAGTAACCTCTTCAATTTGGATATGGAGTCTAGCATGCAAAAAATTACGATCATTCACCCGATAATCTAGTTGTGTGTACCAGGCTTTGGCTGAAGACTATCGGGAAGTAGAGTGCCAACAGGGCCAACCACTGCTTGAATTTTGGCCAGTTCATCAAAAATCAAACAAAGTTAGATCAGCATATGGCCAGCTTAAAGTTGAGGTTCACCCAAAAAATCTATTTTTAACATTAGATTGAGGCTAATTAAGGGGAGCAGAAACGGGTATTTTTTTTTAAATCAATGCCGTACTTACCGTTTTAGAGATAGATGTTCTCCCGCTGCTTCCGGGTATGGGCTGCGGGACTGGGCGTTCCTATTTGATTGACAGCCTTCCGACCGTCGCATACAGCGCGTCACGAGTTTCCGAAAGTAGCTGAACGTCGGTGCGTAGGCGCCGTATAGAGCCGCACTGACGTTCGGCTTCTTTCGGCAACTGGTGACGCGCTGTATGCGACCGTCGGAAGGCTGTCAATCAAATAGGAACGCCCAGTCCCGAAGATCATACCTGGAAGCGGCGGAGAACATCGATCTCTAAAACGGTAAGTACGGCATTGATTTTAAAAAAAATACCCGTTTCTGCTCCCCTTAATTAGCCTAAATCTAATGTTAAATTTTTTTTTTTCGGGTGAACTCCCGCTTTAATGCAGAAAAACCAATTAGAATTCATCCTTCTAATGTCAAATCAGTACAATCGGTTGCTATTGAACTTGAAGAAATTAGCACTTGAACATGAACTCTTTCTTAAATAACGCCATCTATGCCTCCTCAAGCAAAAGAAGGCAACAATGAGTTTCTACTACTATCCTAACACTTATTGTGTCTCAGTACAATGCGTCATTCATCACCGGTGACACGTTGCAAGGGCTGGAATCATTGACATTCAACTCATTTTATCACTAGTGAAAGATGCTCCATAACTGATGGAAAAGCAGCTGAAACTAGTGTAGAGTAAAGACGCACCAACCAAGTGGACAATTGCTGGTTCAGACATCAAAAGTGTGACTCCACAGGATACTATAAGTTGAATTGTCCCGTCACTGGAGAAGTGTTACCAGCCACACTTTGTCCTTCTGACATGGGCCTTAATGTGGCTCCCTGAAAAGCAACTGATAGGAACATCTGCTATGCGTCCCTTGTTTTTTAGGCTTAAAAAGACGCATTTTACATGCAATGTGTCAAAATGTGGTATAAACATTTGTACTTAAAGGGGTTGCAGATCTCACTCCTCTCCCACCGTAGCTTCCATTTGCTCAGATATAGCAATTATTATATTCCCATATTTTAGGTATAGCATGCATCCTGGTTTATTTATTAAGGCAGTGCACAGAGCACAAGGAATGTGAAAAGTCCAGTAGCCTTTCACCTTTTATTGGTCAAATGAAAGAAAGCGGACTGCTGATGTGTCATTACCCATTGTTCTTTGCTTGCTTGCTGCCTGGTGAAATGATATTCTACCAGATTGACTAATACTCATCTTAAAGTAGAACTATATCCAAAACTTTTTTTACATTTTGGATAAAGGAAGGCTCGGTTCACACTTCGGCGACTTGGAATGCGACTTGTAAGACCCCAAGTCGCATGGCATGTGAAATCCCATATTAGTCAACGAGAGCTGTATTAATTAGCACTACTGAAGTCACTCCGACTTTAGAAAAGGTTCCTGTACTACTTCAAGGTGACTTCTATCCAGTGGCGGCTGGTGGTAAAAAAAATTAGGGGGAGGGGGTGCGGCGGCAAACAATGCACCCACAGCCACTCCCTCCGCTCTCCTCCGCTCTCCTCTGCAGGGCATCATAAGGAGCTTCTCCTTCCCCTGCTCTCCTCCGCAAGCATCACAGCAACTTATGTCTCTTTTTTTTTGTTTTATCAAGCATGATATTGATAAAAATGTTGCCATTACATAATACAGTAGGAACACCAAAAATGTACAAATGAAGGAAAAATGGTAAGCATAACAGCAGCAAAAAGCTCTCATCTGTCATTATTCTAAATATGACATCTGGTTGGCTTTATGCAGCATTGCACCATTACATGGCACAAAGCCCATGCATATGTTACTAAGCAGACCCATCATAAGTAATCTCTTTTCTTGATCTTTTTTTTTTTTTATGAGTAAAAACAAATGCTAATATCATTAAGATGAACATTTATAAACAGATCATTTTATGTGAAATTATGGCCATAAATATAAACTATGGGCCAGATTCTCAGTGGAGATACGACGGCGTATCTCCAGATACGCCGTCGTATCTCTGCGTTGCGCCGTCGTATCTATGCGCCTGATTCTTAGAATCAGTTACGCATAGATATCTGTTAGATCCAACAGGCGTAAGTCTCTTACACCGTCGGATCGTAACTGCATATTTACGCTGGCCGCTAGGTGGCGCTTCCGTCGAATTCCACGTTGAGTATGCAAATTAGCTAGATACGCGAATTCCCGAACGTACGCCCGGCCGACGCAGTAAAGTTATGCCGTTTACGTTAGGCTTTTCCCGGTGTATAGTTGCCCCTGCTATATGGTGGCGTAAGTGCGGCGTACCAATGTTAAGTATGGCCGTCGTTCCAGCGTCGAAATTTGAAAAAGTTACATTGTTTGCGCAAGTCGTCCGTGAATGGGGCTGGAAGTCATTTACGTTCACGTCGAAACCAATGACGTCCTTGCGGCGTACTTTGGAGCAATGCACACTGGGAAATTCCACGGACGGCGCATGCGCCGTTCGGGAAAAACGTCAATCACGTCGGGTCACAGTACATTTACATAAAACACGCCCCCCTGATCCAAATTTGAATTAGGCGGGTTTACGCCGGCCGATTTAAGCTAAGCCGCCGCAACTTACGGAGCAAGTGCTTTGAGAATACAGCACTTGCCCGTCTAAGTTGCGGAGGCGTAACGTAAATCGGATACGTTACGCCGCCGCAAAGATACGCAGTTCTATGTGAATCTAGCCCTATATATATAGTGCAAAACAATTACAGTCACAGCCTCAACAGAAGTGGAATGCTGATAGAAAACATGCTCAGTACATGCAGGTTTCATGAAGGAAAGCTGATTACACAGTAATTCCATATGGAGACAGGCCTTCTCCAGCCGGAATCATGGTCAGGTCAATCAGGTTAATGCCTTAGTCATGTGGCACTGCCAACACATTAAGCTCATTGTCCAGATGCCAGATCTTTCCTGAATGTAGTATGTGTAAAAACTTCCTTATTTTTTTTTAATCTTCCTTTAAGGCCCCGTACACACGACCAAACATGTATGCTGAAACTGGTCCGCGGGCCAGTTTCAGCATACATGTTCGGTCGTGTGTAGGCGCGAGCGGGCCGAATTCCAGCAAACATTTGCCCGCCGGGCCTTTTCCCAGCAGACAAATATTCCTGGACGTGTTTTAAAACCGTCCGCTGGAATCCTGCCCGCTCTGACATGTACGGTCGTCAGTACAGACCTACCGTACATGTCCGAGCGCCCGCCGCCCCTCGCATGCGTCGAATGACTTTGACGCATGCGTGGAAGCCTTTAAATGGCAGGCCCGCCCACGTCGCCGCGTCATCGTCGCGGCGACGACGCGGACACGCCCCGCGTAGTGTTTACACGCGGGGTTAGTACAACCATCGTACAGAAGCCCTCTGGCAGGCATGTACGGTGAAAACGGTCCGACGGACCGCTTTCATCGTACATGTTTGCTCGTGTGTACCGGGCCTTAGATGAAAACTTTTCAATACATTTACTTTCGTTTTATTGCTACTTGCACACATGAAATGTATGTAAAAGCATTTTTAATTCTTTTTGGATTAGAGTAGAAAAGTGTTAGGCCTCGTACACACGACCGTTTTCCTCGAAAGAATCCATCAAGAAACTTGGTGGCAGAGCTTTTTTGCTGAGGAAACCGGTCGTGTGTATGTTTTTCATCGAGGAAACGAGGAAACTGTTGAGGAACTCGACGAGAAAAAAAGAGAACAAGTCTTTTTTTCTCGTCGAGTTCCTCAACAGTTTCCCCGTTTCCTCAATGAAAAACATACACATGACCGGCTTCCTCGACGGGAGTCTCAATTTCCTCGTCGTGTTCCTCATCAGGCTGGTTTTCGACGAGAAACACGTTTGTGTGTATACTAAGAAACCCGCCCATGCAAATAAAGTATGAGACAGGAGCGCACCTTCGGTAAAAGTAGCGTTCGTAATAGAGATAGCACATTTGTCACGCTGTAACAGTCTGAAAAGTGCAAATCGTCTCTCACCAAACTTTGAGATTAGCAAAAGCAGCCCCAAGGGTTGTGCCGTTGTATGTGTTGTACGTCACCGCGTTTGAGAATGAGGAGATTTGGTCTTGACAGTGTGTACGCAAAGAAAGCTTGTCAAGTTTCTCCACAAGCCTGACAAGGAACTCGTCGAGGAAAACGATGTTTCATTCCTTGGTCATGTGTACGAGGCCTCAGACCCTTTGTCAAGTTTTTTGCAGCCATTGTCACCTCTCTATTTGTTTATTGAGACAGCAAATGAGGAGAATTCAAAAACCTTAGATGGTCACCAAAGCAAGAGAAGAAAGAAAAGCCTTCAATGGGGACACTAACACCTGTCACAACTCTCCAAGACAGGAATTCCAATCACTTTGGAGAGATTCCCTCACACTTCCTGTGTCCCCAGCAGGACACAGGCAATACAAATAACCTGATAGGAATCTAAACCCTTCCCTACTGTCCCTATATGTTATGGGGTCCATATTTCAGATGCAGGTACATGGGGGGGGGGGGGGGGGCGATGTTATGGCGAGATAGTGGACAACTGTATACTTAAGCAATTAGGCAGAGAGAAAGGGCTGTGTTCTGCAAGTAAGGTAGGCATAGTCATGTTCAACAGAGAGTAGTACTGTGTAATTAACAAAGTAAGGTGGTAGTGTTGATATTGAAGTAATTGAGCCACGGGGCACATTTCTCTGGAATTTAGGCCGGGTAGGGTTTACTTTGGCAAACATAAGTTCCATCTGTAGATGTTGATTAAGGACAACTCCTTAGGGGACTAGTTGAGAAGAAGGTGAATAGATGATATTCCAGTTCCTTGTTATGGAGAGTCTTGCTGCAATTAGGATGTGGATAAGGATGATATGCTGAGAAGGATCCCATGTTCTCATTCCCAAGCCTAGAAATGCTAGTTGGGGTGTGATTTTTGTAGAGTTGCCGGTGATGTTGGTGATGAGGGTTTAAACAGATTGCCAGAAGGCTCAGAGGGCAGGACCACCGGACATGTACCGTGGACCCTGTGCCTCCACAATTTCTCCAACAAGCAGGTGAACGGGATAGCGAAAAAGCAGGATATTTTTTGCTCTATTTGCCAGTGCGATATGCATCTGTGGAAAAGTTCAGGGTACCGTTTTTTCATTGATGGAGTCTTCTCTGGGGTTTGTGTAGAGTCCAGCGTTTTGTAGGAAATAGAGTATCCCCTTAGGAGTGATGCAGGGCGGTCGTAGATTTGTACAAGGTAGTGAGGGGTTGATATGAACTTATGATAGAGGACAGAGTATGTCGCACTCTTAGGTACTTGAAGAAGTGCTTACAGGCAGTCCCCGACTTACAAACGAATCCTACTTACGAAAGGCCTCAATGCCGGCTGCTTGTGCTCCACGCTGGTCCTGGATACCTCCGAGCAGCTATCTTGGCACATTCCACACTGTAGTACTACATGTACTGCATGGGCAGAAGAGCCCCAGAAGCGCCCGGAACATCCCACATTCCTGCACAGGAGGAAGCCGGAACATCCCACATCCCTGCACAGGCGGATGCCTGAAAACATCCCACATCCCTGCACAGGCGGACATCGGAACATCCCACATTCCTGCACAGGCGGACGCCGGAACTTCCCACATCCCTGCATAGGCGGACGCCGGAACTTCCCACATCCCTGCATAGGCGGATGCCGGAACATCCCACATCCCTGCAAAGGCAGACGCCGGAACTTCCCACATCCCTGCACAGGCGGACGCCGGAAAACATCCCACATCCATGCACAGGCGCACGCCGGAACATCCCACATCCATGCACAGGCAGAAGTTACACTTACAAGTAGTGTTCCGACTTACGAACAAATTCCAATTATGAACAAACCTACAGTCCTTATTGTGTTCGTAACTCGGGGACTGCCTGTATTGGGAATGTTGTAATCCTCATGTAGGTATTGGAAGGGGCGTAGCTTGTCTTCATGTAGAATGTTTCCAATTGTGGTAATGCCCGCTGTTATCCAGGAGGCTAGGGACATATCAGAGCATATTATTTCCAGCGCAGCCAAAGGAAGAGGTTCCATTGCTTTTTCCGAGAGAACGTTATTTTGATGATGAATTGAACTCTAGACTTTGAGGGTTGCGTTTACTGTGCTTCAGAAAGATGGCGTTGATCGATGTTGTAGCCATATAGCAGCTACAGAGGTTTGGTGGGGTAGCGATGGGCGGATACTTCTATTTGCGCCCACAGAGGGCTAGATGAGGGTGACCACCAATGTTGGGTTTGGTTTAGGAGAACTGCTTTGTAGTAGTTCTTGAGATAATGAGCTCCCATTCCTGCTTTGGCCGTTGCAGTGCACATGATGGCGTTTTTAACTCTGGGGTGTTTGCCATCCCAGATAAATTTGTTGATGATGCGTTGTAGCGTATCCAGGTGACTGGAGCAGGTACGGCAAAATAAACATTTTGGATAGTGCTAATTTCCCAGCCCAGGTGAAATGTCACCACATTTAACTAAGCATTGGGGGAAATGCCTTGCAAAGTGAAGCACCCATTTGCCTTTTTGTAAACCAAGCACCTGATTGTTGTTTGCCACGTGGCCTAAAGGTTTGGTCACATTTTGGCCTTTTGAAGGTTTTTGGTGATTCTGCAGGTAGTTAAGCACCAGGTTTGAGCTGGATGACTCAGTTCACACTGTGCAATTAAGATGGCCATAAACAGGGTTGCAGCAAAGAAGATTGCTCGATTCCCCCAACAACACAGTCATTGTTGATAGGGGGAATCCCTCCCGCAGAGCTAATGTGTTCTCCCAGTGGGGGTATCCCCACCAGGAGAAGACAGTGATTATTGCTAGCAGCTATAACAGCCACTGGTAATAATCACATTTAAAATCTCATGGGCTGGTTGGACCCAAGTTGCTCAATCAATCAACTTGCGTACATTCAGCCTGCCCATACATGGTTTGAATCTCAGCCAGTTTCTGCTGAACCAGCCAAGATTTCAACCAGCTTTAGGAGATAAGTGTGTTAGGGCAAAATGAATGCTGAGCACTGAGACTGGAGCTGCTTATTCTTCTGTATGGGTTCTCACGCAGGGTCTCCCCAGGGGAAAGCATCTGCAGGCAGAGTGGTTCCTGTAAAAGGAATGTACTATATTGGATATTCTCCTGCATAGCACACAGTGTGAACAAGGGCTACGTTAGGTGCATCCTATTAAACAGTGCCGCTGTCTGAAGTAACTAGTCAAGTGTTCTCCATCACCTTCTAACACGGAAAATTACAGCTTAAAAATGAATGGTCACGAAACCAACACATTAACTCCCACTTCTGACCTCCTAAAAATACCAATTGCCTGGATGTCATGTTGACCCTTTGGCATCAATGCTTTCTTGAGTGGCTGATCTATAATTATTATGCACAGCATTTCTTTTGGGCCAGTGGTGCAGGACAACAGTCAATCAACCAGCAGTTTTTTAAGGTGGTCAGCAATAAAAGGCTCCATACAGCTCCCATGATAGGTATCCTTTAAGGTAAACTTTACTCAAGGGATAAAAGGGGGTTTCCATTACTGGCCTTCTGCTATAAAAGGTTAGTTGCCTGGCGGTTATATGAAGCCACTGGCTTTAGTACCTTCTAAAGGTAGCATTACATGGATCAAATTCCAGCTGACTTTTGTTGAAGGAACCAGGTGCAAAATTCTTGGCCAAACAGCACTTATATCTAAATCAGATGTTGGCACTGTTTAGGTATCCTGACATCGGCAGGTGTCAGCTGTCAGAATACAATAGTGGCCCTGCAGACTCTTCCATCCATGCTGTTTGGCTTGGATGAGGGAATCAACAGCATCTTACGCTGGCCATAGATGGTTCAAATCTCTCCCGGTTCAGCAGGGAGCGGTCCAGATTTGAACACTGTATGGGCAGGCTGATTGTACCCAAGTTGATCGAATGATCTAGCCTGGCAGATTTTTCATGCGTTTAGGTCAGTGGCTATAGCTACTAGCAATAATCAGTGTGTTCTCCTGACCGGGACAGCTCCCCCCACTGGGGGAACACAATAGCTCCATTGGAGGGATTCCCCCATCAACAGTGACTGTGTTGATTGAGGAAATTGAGCGAATATTGCACCATCTATGGCCAGTTTTAATATGCTTTACTGAACTAGAACAAATATAAAAATTAGGAAAGTCAGGAATCTTTATGTGCATACTTGTTCTGTGTTTGTAAAGCCTCGTACACACGACCGAGTTTCTCGGCAAAAACCAGAAAGAACCTTGCTGGGAGATATTTTTTTGCCAAGGAAACCGGTCGTGTGTACATTTTTCATCGAGGAAACTGTCGAGAACCTCGTCGAGTCAAAAAGAGAGCAAGTTCTCTATTTCCTCGACGGGAGTCTGATTTGGCTCGTCGAGATCCTCGTCGGCCTGGTTTCAACGAGAAACTTGGACGTCTGTATGCTAAGAAACCCGCGATTGCTCAGATTAAATTATGAGACGGGAGTAAAAGTAGCATTTGTAATGGAGATAACACATTTTTAAAGCTGTAACAGACTGAAAAGTGCAAATCGTCTCTTACCAAACTTTTATTTAAACACGCAAACACATGAAATTAGCAAAAGCAGCCCCAAGAGTTTAGCCAGTGGAATCGAACTTCCCCTGCCACTGTATGTGTTTTATATGACCACGTTTGAGAACGAGGAGACTTTGGCTTGACTGTGTGTACGCAAAGCAAGCTTGTCGAGTTCCTCGACAAGCCCAACAAGGAACCTGACGAGGAAAACGATGTGTTTCGCCCGTCAAGTTTCTCGGTCGTGTGTACGAGGCCTAACTCAGAGTATTGAAACAAAAGGATCAAATGTGAAACCCAAGATTTACAGAAAAAGAGTCCGCAATGGAAGCCTCCATGTTGATCTCAGGAAGAGTGAGGACCATTTGGTGATATGTTTCGGCATTGTGTATGTCAGACCACTTTATTGCTACAAAATACTTTTCATTTCCATTCCCATTGTCCCTTTCTTCATACCAGTGTACAGAACAATACATGTATTTTAAAGTTTTATTGCAAACCCTTGGGTTTGATCACAGAAAGGTACATTTCCTCTTATTGTAGTACATTGGCATTTTTTGTAAGTACATCCATAAGTTTAAATATACAGCTCTAGTATATATACACAATATATACAAAGATGGTCAGGAATGTCAAAAATAAATCATAAATAATGTACATTTAAACCACATATTACAGCTTCAAATAACTAAATGTGGGGCATTTTGGTCCATAAAACCCATTTCTAAAAATAGAAATCTTTGAATAGCAGCAATGCTTTACTTCAAGCATTTTAAACCAAAAAAGGTAATTGCAAGCCCATGGCAATACACTTAGTTAGTACTATCCAAACAAAACAAAAAATGTACATTAAACTTCACTTCCACATATGGAAGAAAAAAGGTACAATGCCCCAGAATTAGTGTCACATTAAGGTGTGAAGAACATCACAGTTCTACTGCGATTGTAAGTCACACTCATACCACTGTTCACTTGTGAAAGCAGAGTCCACCAGCCAAGAAATTCCATCTCATCCGGACAGTTCTCAAGCTATTCTGGACCTCTGATTTAGAAAGGCACGTCGCAAAAACGAAAACAAATCGGACTAAAACTTCAGATGTTCTTCCGCCTCGAAGACTCTTCCTGAAACTCCTCAATCTGCTTACAAAGTCTGGGATCTGCAGTCTCACTGGCAGAGCTGGTTCTTCCTAAAAACCAGCCCCCTCACAGCTGAAGGCCATGCCTGTATTAAAGTCACTTATTTTCCCTCGTTGACTAAGCTCCACTGTGCGTTCATCCAGAAAAACTGGTCATGTTGAAATTAAGGCTGTGATGCTGTCATGAAGGATGTGCAACTTTTGTGACTCGACTAAGAAAATGTGATCACATGGTGACGGAAGCCTTTCTCAAAGGAAGGACTCCATGGGTGGAGCGTAGGAGAAGCCCATAAAAGCTTCCGCCGCCTCTTTAATGCTGGCTGTTATTAGAATGCTGTCGGGTGACTGGCCAATGGAATTTGGAACCGGCTCTTCTGTGAATTCAGGATCAAAGTGTTGCAAATCGCTTGGGCCACTCTATTAAAAAGGAAGGTAAACAAAAACAGTTTAGGACCATGAACTTGCAAATGAAGGCAATACTATGCTACCTCAGCAATCTAAACCGCTAACAAATAAGATCATGCTCTAAGATGGACATTCTGTCCCCGTATTTTATCAAGTTACAGATTAGGGCTGTCAATCTAAATATACATATGAATCCTGCATGACTGCACTAACGTCCTAATTCATTCTCATTCAATGCCCCCCTCGGCTTATACTCGCGTCACCTTTTTGTGCCTAATCTCCTGGACTTTGGGGACCCGGTACAAACTTTGCACACATATAGCCCCACTCTCCCTCTACAAGTGTGCAAAGTTTGTTGTCTGGGGGACCTACGGCTGGGGAGCACCGATTTTTCAAATTCGGGCACCCCTTCCATAGACTCCTATGTAAAACGGTAATTTCTCAGGTAACTTTGGGGACCCGGTACCGGCCAGCCGTAGGTCCCCTGGACCCGAAACCTGGCACACATGTAGCCCCAGTTCTCTAGTTTGCTGTCTGGGGGGGCCTACTGCTGGGGGAGCACAGATTTTTCAAAGCTGGGCACCCCTTCTATATACTCCCATGTTCAACTTAAGTCTAGTCATGGGCACAGTGAGCCATGCACATGGACACAGTGAGGCAAAGTGAGGCATGGCATGCAGATGGACACCCTAGTCTTATACTCGTCAATACGTTTTGCCAGTTTTTTATGGTAAAATTAGGTGCCTCGGCTTATATTCGAGTATATACGGTAAGCGGGCGAGATTTACTAGAACTGGAGCACTCAGAATCAGGTGCATGGTAGCCAATCAGCTTGACACTTGAACTTGTTCAATTAAGCTTTGTTAATAAAACCTGGAATCTGATTAGTTTCTATGCAGAGCTGCACCAGATTTTGCACATCAACCCCAAGCAAGCAAGCAAACTAATTAAACTGCAAGTCTAATGTCTTCCAACATTAAAAATAGCCTGGCATTAAGACATAGCTGCTTAATACTTACCACATTTGGGTTAAAGGGAGGAGTAATCTTCTTATTGATGAGATCATCCCAATTAATTGGAGAGAAAAAGATGTGGTTCTTAATCTCCATCTGTCAGCAAAGGAAAAATAGGATTAGACCATCAAAAGTAATTACGCAGACATGATCTCTGAGTGTCAGAGCAGCATGGGACTTTTTTTACATGGAATCTCCACTTACAAAGTCATTCTTGGCACCGAGTCTTTTAGTGCGATCTTTCTGCAGTAGGCCCTCCAGAAGATTCCTGGCCGAGTTGGTTATGTTTGGTTTCAGCTGCAGGGGCTTATTCAGGATGTTGTCATACATCTCAGCTGTGTTACGGCTGTAAAACGGTGGCTGTGGGAGGGAAAACAAGCATTTTGTTAGATTTGTGGACAACACGCTTTACCATTATTACCAAAAAAAAGGCATTGGGGGTTTATTTACCAAAACTGGAGAGTGCAAAATCTGGTGCAGTTGTGCATGGTAGCCAATCAGATTCTGAGGCTTCGTACACACGACCGAGTTTCTCAGCAAAAACCAGCAAGAAACTTGCTGCTTTTTTTTTTTTGCCGAGGAAACCGGTCGTGTGTACACTTTTCGACGAGGAAACTGTCGAGGATCTCGTCGAGCCAAAAAGAGAGCATGTCTTCTTTTTCCTCGAGGGCAATGGAGAAATTTGGCTCACTGAGATCCTCGACAGCCTAACAAGGAACTCGACGAGCAAAACGATGTGTTCCGCCCGTCGAGTTTCTCGGTCGTGTGTACGAGGCTTCACTTCAGCTTGTTCAATTAAGCTTTGACCAAAAAGAAACTGGAAGCTGATTGGTTTCTATACAGAGCTGCTCCAATTTTTGCATTCTCTAGTTTTAGTAAATGAGTGTGAATTATAAATGATTTGGATGCTACTTACCAGGCCATAAAGCATTTCGTACAGTACTGCTCCTAAGCACCACCAGTCAACTGTTCTGTCGTAAGGCTGTTTGTGAAGAACCTCTGGTGCTAGATACTGTAAATGGAATAAACATGATTAGATGAGTCACATTCTGAAGAACAGCAATAAAAAAATTACACAATATCAATAAAAATAAATAAAAATAAAATAAAAGGCAGACATACCTCTGGAGTGCCACAGAAAGTAGAAGTGGTGCCATTGGGCTCAATGTTTTCCTTGCAAAGTCCAAAATCGGTTAGGATAATGTGACCCTGTGAATCCAGTAATATGTTCTCAGGCTTCAAGTCTCTGCAAAGAAAAAGCAAATACGATAAGACAGTGCTCAATGCTTACACACAAGACTGTGCTCGGTGCATTCGCCATATGGAGTGATCTGGATTAAGGAAAGGCAACTGACCTGTAAACAATATTCAGAGAATGCAGGTATCCCAGTGCACTGGCTATTTCAGCTGCATAAAATCGAGCTCTTGGTTCCAGGAAGCAACGCTCTCTTTGTAGATGGTAGAACAGCTAAAAAAGAGAAAAATAGAAATAAAGATTAGAAAAGACGCTCAAGCAGCTGCGCTTAGACAATTGACGTGTACTGCTATGCAAAGCTAGAAGACAATGGCTGGAAGTTGCTGGCTGCAGCAGCCTGATCCTTGGCAGCCCATAGGGAAATGCTAAATCTAGTAACTTTCCACCCTTCAGCAGTATTTTCCCATAGTGAAAAAAAAAAAAAAAAAAAAAACACAATGCTACAGCTAGCTAGCAAAAAAAGTATGCTGGATGGAACTCCTGCTTACCTCTCCACCATTGATGTAATCCAAAATGAAGTATAATCGGCTGGACGTCTGGAAGGAGAAGTGAAGCCCGACCAGGAAAGGGTGCTTGACGTTTTTTAATAGCACGTTGCGTTCTGACATTATGTGTTTTTCCTAAGAATATAAAAAAAAAAGGAGAAAAAGCACATCAACTACTGACCAACTGGAAACACTACCATCACAGAAGAAAAAAAAAAAAATGAATAAAAATAATACTAATAAAATTATATATATATATATATATATATATATATATATATATATATATATATATATATTTTTTTTTTTAAAGGAAAATAATAATAATATTAATTAAATAAATATTTCTGCCTATAAGAAGCAACCACTTTCATTTTTTCCCTCCAAACCAAGTTTAAAGGAATTAACAAATATTGTGATTGGTTGCTATGTACAAGAAGAACTTTTTTCCTATAACACTCATAATACATCAACCCATATTTCACAACTGATTATAGACTTATATATTTGGTTTCCTTAGCAACACTCTGTTTGTCATAACTTTTCCTCGCCCTCAAGAGCGCAGTTCATAATTCCCGACTGACCAGTATGAGTCACGTTGAAGCAAGTAAACACAAGTCATAATTACCTCTTTTTTCTTAAGGATGGCTTTCTTCTGTAAAACTTTAACCGCGTAGAATTTTTCATCGGCTGTGTGCCTTGCCAGGAGCACTTTTCCGAAGCTGCCCTTCCCGATGATTTTCAGAAACTGGAAGTCGGATGGCTTGGCATGAGGATTGGATGATGGACCAAGGTTGATCTGTTGTGATGGGCTAGGCTGAAAGGCAAAACGATCTTACTTAGTATATGGCAAGGTATCCATAGAAGTTGTTTAAAAAAAGCATCTTAGAAGCCTATAATCAATGGTTATATACATTTGGCATCTTAGAAACGTATAATTAATTGTCATATGCACTTGATGCTTGTGTACTATTAGATGACAAATCCCAAATGAAACAGCGACTTTGGCTTCCCATTATTGCATTGTAGGTGTGATTTAACCCGGTTAGTATCCCATTCGCACTAAGCCCCCCCCCCCCCATTCATACTTGAGTGTGAGCGGCTTCAATTTGGAACATTTTTTGCTTTGTGTGTTTTTTGGGGGCATTTTCAGACACAAGTCATTTTATTTTAGCCAATAGAAATCTAGTTACTAGCAGAAGTAAATGCATTTTCAGGAGCTCCTATTGATGTCTACAGGGCCAAAAAGGCAAAGCTCTGCCCCAAAGAAGCTCATCTACTTGTTTTGAGTGACAACGTTTCAAACAATACAAGTTAAATACAGTAAAACTTCGGTTTGCGAGCATAATTCGTTCCAGAAACATGCTTGTAATCCAAATCACTTTTTTTTTACAGGGTATAAAAGAGAAGAGGGGCACCTCTAAGTGTAGCTAAATGTTGTACCTTCATTAAATGTAACCCTATTGCTACACTTAGAGGCTCCTCTCTTCTTTTTATACTCCGTTGTGACATGACGCTACTCTTATATCAAGACATCGCTTGTATATCAAGGCAAAATGTATAAAAACATTTTGCTTGTCTTGCAAAACGCTCTCAAACCAAGGTTTTACTGTATAGGAATTAATTGAATATAATGAATATAATTCCCCCTCCCTTTAGATTGTAAGCTCAATGAGCAGGGCCCTCCTATTCCTTCTGTATTGAACTGTATTGTACTGCCCCCCCTTTATGTTTTAAAGTGATAGCGCTATATAAATCCTGTACAATAATATCATGGGCATCTTGATGATAGATAATATGTTTCTGAACCCCAACACAGACTGGTATCAATCCCTGTGATGCTATGTATGAACCCACAAACTGGGCAAAATGTGACTTTTTAAAACCTAAAAAATATATAAGCAAAATAACAACCTAACAATAAAACCTAAAAAATATATAAGCAAAATAACAAGACATACTTGTCTAAAAGTCCATTTTATGCAAAGAATATTAAAAAGCCCCTAGAAGTATATAGTGCCACATAAAATGATCACGTACGGAACTATAGAAGCTAAAACTATATAGGACACAAGCTTGAGCATTGAAGAAATGTGCTTCAAATCGCTCCGGTGTGAATGGATAGCAAACTGCAGGTCATAGACGCGAACCCGCCACACGGCATACACAATTTCTACTTGGCATGCATACGGTTATCGCAAAAATGCAAGCGTTTTGCAGCATGAAAATAGACGCAGGTTAAACAATCATTAACAGAAGCAGCGTAGATACTTACAGGGGGTGAGGGATTGCCGTTTAACAGTTCTGGCTCTGTAGGTTGTGAAATATTCAGCACTTCATTACTGAAATAAAAGAAGAAGAAACTTGTGAATAAAGTCCACTTTGGCCACTAGGAGGCAGCGTCACACATACAATTCTGACTCTATAGGATACTATGAATGGAAGAAAAGTATTCTCTGCCTTCAGATCGGCCTCACATCAATGGATTTTGGGAAACGCAACAAAAATCCAAGGACGGCTCGAGTTATGAAGCTCATCATACACGTTACAATCTGATCGTACAATTTAGATCTCCCAAATAGTGCCAATTGAGTGGGTAGCTCCCCATAGTTTAGATAGGATTGTAGCATGTATGGTGAAGAACGATGGCAGCAGGCAGATGAATGAATACAGAGTTTTCCTAGCTGTAGATGGTGGAGGTAGATCCATCCCATGTCTATAAGGTAAGTAATAAAGTCCACTTACTGCTTGCAGGTGTAGGTGTTGGTGGAGATCTTCTGGATGAAGTCATTGAGACCCATTCTCCTTTGCTTCATGAAAGCTGTAAGACACAAGAGATAGGTAGAAGAAGATGAGTACAGCTACAGATGATAGTCCAACCAATGATTGGTCCCCCTATGTCCTCTCCATTAGTGTCCCCCATGTCCTCTCCATTAGTGTCCCCCATGTCCTCTCCTGAGCACTCACCGATCAGCAGGGCCACCATGCCCCTCGTCTTGGAGTAGGTGAGTGTGCTGGGCACGTTGTCCTGGCTCTTTACTGTCATAGTGATGGATAGATAATCCCTTGTAGGAGATTGTACAGTCCCGAGAGCTCCGCTAATTCTAATGCCCTCCCGGCTCTGTCTGCCTTTATATATGGGATAAGTCCGGGGGCGGGGCTTAGCACACAATGAAACAAACTTGGCTCGGGTTCAAAGCGCCCAGATCCAGCTCGGGTCAGTCAGCTGGTGAATACCGGGGCTGGGGCACCGCCCCCTCGTTCGTCACATGGGGGCGGGGGGTGTGCGGGCTCACTTTTTTTTCTGGAGGGTAGAAGAAGAACTTCTTGTCCTCCGATGTGATCGGCCTGTGCCAAGAGGAAGGAGAAGGGGGGCATGTACAGTACATACCACAATGCCCAGCAAACCCTGCTTCGCCAGGCACATGCAACGGGGACCCAGTGGGCTACATATACAATCCCAAATTCACTCATTTCCCATGCTAATCACACACATAGGCAGCGGAGGCACCGGTGCTTGTCGGTGCCTGTCATATACATGGGACGGAGGCTGGGATCACACAGATATACGGATACAGGGCTGTGATATCATAGGATAGGGGGTACAGAGCTGGGACCACACAGCTAAAAGGGTACAGGGTTGTGATCTCATAGGATAGGGGGGTACAGAGCTGGGACCACACAGCTAAAAGGGTACAGGGCTGTGATCACACAGATAAAGGGGTACAGGGCTGTGATAACACAGATAAAGGGGTACAGGGCGGTGATCACACAGATAAAGGGGTACAGGGCGGTGATCACACAGATATACGGGTACAGGGCTGTGATCACACAGATATACGGGTACAGGGTTGTGATCACACAGATAAAGGGGTACAGAGCTGGGACCACACAGATAAAAGGGTACAGAGCTGTGGTCACACAGATAAAGGGGTACAGGGCTGTGATCACACAGATATACGGGTACAGGGCTGTGATCACACAGATAAAGGGGTACAGGGCGGTGATCACACAGATATACGGGTACAGGGCTGTGATCACACAGATATACGGGTACAGGGTTGTGATCACACAGATAAAGGGGTACAGAGCTGGGACCACACAGATAAAAGGGTACAGAGCTGTGGTCACACAGATAAAGGGGTACAGGGCTGTGATCACACAGATATACGGGTACAGGGCTGTGATCACACAGATAAAGGGGTACAGGGCGGTGATCACACAGATATACGGGTACAGGGCTGTGATCACACAGATATACGGGTACAGGGTTGTGATCACACAGATAAAGGGGTACAGAGCTGGGACCACACAGATAAAAGGGTACAGAGCTGTGGTCACACAGATAAAGGGGTACAGGGCTGTGATCACACAGATATACGGGTACAGGGCTGTGATCACACAGATAAAGGGGTACAGGGCTGTGATCACACAGATATACGGGTACAGGGCTGTGATCACACAGATATACGGGTACAGGGCTGTGATCACACAGATAAAAGGGTACAGGGCTGTGATCACACAGATATACGGGTACAGGGCTGTGATCACACAGATAAAGGGGTACAGGGCTGTGATCACACAGATAAAGGGGGTACTGAGCTGTGATCCTATTCTCATAAAGTGGGTATAGGGGCTGTAATCCCACCACAAATCAGGGGGTACTGAGCTGTGATCCTATTCTCATAAAGTGGGTATAGGGGCTGTAATCCCACCACAAATCAGGGGGTACAGGGCAGTGATCCAATAGATCAAAAGGAACTGGGGAGTGATAGATCAGAAGGGACTGGAGCAGTGACCCCACAATAAAGGGGCACAGACAGGACTATGATTACACAAATGAGAAGGGACTGGGGAATGGATCTAGTAGGTCAGAGGTATAGTCTAGGGCAGTGATCCGTTAGATCAGAAGGGACTGGGGCATGGATCCAGTAGGCCAGAGGTATAGTCTAGGGCAGTGATCAGTTAGATCAGAAGGGACTGGGGCATGGATCCAGTAGGTCAGAGGTATAGTCTAGGGCAGTGATCCGTTAGATCAGAAGGGACTGGGTCAGTAATTTCACAGATTAGAGGGATGATCACATGTGCCCAGGATCCCCTGTGTAATCTAGGCACAGAAGACTCAGAGCTGGGCTGATGACACTATACAGCATTGCACTGCTCCACTCCCCATCACATCTAATAATAAGAGGGGATCCCCGTCAGAGTGACATCACAGTAATGACCATTAGATCAGCAGTGTACATGGAGTTTGTATCCCTGCAATACAAGGAATCCATTGCTCTCCTCCTATACTGAGCTGTATTAGCTGTTCTGCATGGAGCAGGTGTTTCTCCAACGCACTGGTGGGAAGCAATGACAACAACCCACAGCACATCCCACTCATTTTACTCATCTCCCCCCCCCATAGCACATGTCACAGTGGGCAGAGGGAGTCCCTGTGGAGGTGTGTGGACAAGTGTGACAAGGAAAACAAAGCCAGGCATTCCCTGCTGAGCTGATCAAGACTGTTCCCTTCACTAACCTAACCAGTCTGATGATTGCCACAGTCACTGCATTAGAAACACCCATGTTACTGGTTGTGGGGTGATTGGGCAGGGTTGGGGGACAGGGATGCAGCTACTATGGAGGACAACACTGGAGCAGCTGTGCATAGCAACCAATCACTTTCTAGCTTCAGCTGGTTCAGTTAGGCTTTGAAAATGAAAGAGAGAAGCTGATTGCTCCAGTTTTGATTAATTATTGTTTCCATAAAATGACCCCGTCCTGAATCTCTACTGCTACTCCTTTAACTTTATACAACTTTCCTATTCAATTTCCTTTAGATGTACCTTCAGCCCCGGTTCACACTGATGCGATGTGGGAAACGCACAAGACTCGCTGCGTTTCCCCAAAACGCAACGCACTGCTTCTCAATCACATGGCATTTATGCGATCTTCTGCAGGCGTCAATGTTAGAGTAACGACACCCCTTGAAACAGATCGCAATACGCAGTGCGATTGCCAAAAAAGCATCGCATGGGTGTTCACAGGTGCTATTCCGGGGAAAAAGGGTCCTGCACCATTTTGGTGCGGATGCGATGTGATTTGAGCCACACAAAAATGCGGTGCGATTCCTGTGCGAAATAAATGCGTTATTTTCCATGCACCAGTGTGAACGGCGCTGCCTGATTGCATACAAATTGGAATTGTTTAGGCTTGACCTCATATTATATGATTTTGGTAAAAATGTTGAAAAGCGCTGCGCAAACCGTTGGCGCTTTATAAATCCTGTATACAGGGGCGGACTGACCATTGAGTCACTCTGGCACTGCCCGAGGGCCCCATGCCACTAGGGGGCCCCATCAGGGTTGCCAGGCTCAGTAAAACCAGGGACAGTATGTAAAAAATCTATGTTTTTTTTACATCTGTCCCTGATATGTCCGAAACCGACATGCTTTTGATGTAAAAATCTCGAGATTTTAGCTGTCCCGCCTCCTGGCGTGGTGGCCATCTGTAAGCCCAGGGGCCCATAATCTTCTATTGCCCGGGGGCCCCATAATCTTCTATTGCCCTGGGGCCCCATAATCTTCTATTGCCCGGGGGCCCCATGAGTTGTCAGTCCGCCCCTGCCTGTATAATAATAATAATAATAATAATAATAATGTACAAGAAAATTGTATAATGTATGGCCAACTTTAGTGACACTGCACAGCTTACATTCAGCAATAGCACGTTCCCAGCACAAGGGGGCGCCCACAAGACACACTTTGACATATCCAGACATTCTATACAGCATAGCTGTGTTCTGAAATGTACACTTTACATTTTTTTTTTCACTGACATTTCACTGTACTCATTAAACTAACCACAAAGTGACCGAGAAGCCAAATGTTACATGTCACAGGCTGATTTTTTTTTTAGATTTTTAGATGAGATGACTGTCCATGATCATGTATCCTAAAGTTAAACATTGATATACAAAGTGGCAATATATTTTCCAAACAAGAAAGGATCAACCAAAACAAATAAAAACTAGAGCAGGAAACTAAATCGTGTGCAAACAGCAGTAAGTGATCTCCATCAAGCCACCCACCCCTATCATGGCATGATAAATAGCATCCATCAGCCAGCACATCTCCTCCTAAAGTCATTGAAAGTGAGCTGAGACAATGCTAAATCCATAAAGAGATTAGACACATCAGGCAGACAAGTTATTGACAAGCCCAGCATAATCAGCAGAAAACAATAGGACTTCCACTTGTGTGCAGGACAATGTCACCCTCCCCAGTCCCAGATCTTCACACCTGATCCTATTCATCTATATGGTGATCAGATTGGACACAATGGCTTTATCTATTTGCCAGGAAAGCTTACCTTTCAGAGGAGACTTTTCTGTCTTGGTTCTCATGTTGGAATGCAGAGATGTAATAATAATCCACAGTCAGATCTCACTCCACCCCTCCTTCTACAGTGCTCAGGGAAAAGGGAGCCTCTCCAATGCAGCCTGCTACTTTATGAAGCCACAGGCGCTCAGATTAGCATAGAGCAGATAAGGGTAGGCTGCTTGGCTCTGCCCAGGATCACAGTCCAAGTGACAGCAATCAACTGCTTTCAAAAGTCACCAGGGTGAAAGGACTAGAGGAGAGGAGGGGAGAGGAGAGGAGGGGAGAGGAGAGGAGGGGTGACAACCTGGGACAAGGAAGGAAGCCCTCGGGGGTCGCCTGTCTTCTTCTTGCTGTGGCGCCTGGCTGGGGTTGTCACATTTGCCTTGTGTCATCTGCAGGAAAGTCAGTTTTGTTGAGACTTTTCTTCCTCCGGGCCGGATACCCAGAGGGTGGAGCAGGCGCCCCCTGTTCAGCCCTGCCACCTACTAAGCATTTCCTAACAGGAAAAATACACTTTTTTTCCTTCCTCAGCCACTGATCCCATCTATGAAGAAAGCTCAATGAGCTGCACATTGTTGGAGTCTGATCCAATACTACAGGGACAGTCAGCTCACACTTGTACACAAATCAAGAAGCAGTTATACTGAGTCTACAGCAGGCTTTCTATAACTTTTTAACACAGAGGAACCCCCCAAAATAACACTCAGATCTCAGGGAACCCCTGCTAATAATTATTATATTGACGGGTCAGGGGCTGATTTACAAAAACTGGTGCAGCTGTGCCTGGTAGCCAGGGGCGGACTGACAACTCATGGGGCCCCCGGGCAATAGAAGATTATGGGGCCCCCGGGCAATAGAAGATTATGGGGCCCCCGGGCAATAGAAGATTATGGGGCCCCCGGGCAATAGAAGATTATGGGGCCCCTGGGCTTACATATGGCCACCACGCCAGGAGGCAGTGCAGAGGCGGGGCAGCTAAAATCCTGGGATTTTCACATCAAAAGCATGTCGGTTTCGGACATATCAGGGCCAGATGTAAAAGAAACATAGATTTTTACATACTGTCCCTGGTTTTACTGAGCCTGGCAACCCTGATGGGGCCCCCTAGTGGCTACCGCCCCTGCTGGTAGCCAATCAGCTTCTAACATCAGCTTTGACAATAAGCCCCTGTTCACATTGTGCCCATTTGACATGCGATTTGTCATGTCAAATCGCACGTCAAATCACCGCCTATTGCCAACAACGGCACCATCCGAGTTGGTGCGACGCCGACACTTTTGGCAAACTTCGGGGGCGATTTAAAAAGACATCTGTGTAGGAACCCACACAGATGTCTCTGAAATTGCTCTCAAAGTCGGACTGAAGCCCATGTTCACATTGGGCTGATCTGGCATGCGATTTGACATGTCAAATCGCATGCCAAATCAGAAATCAATTGCCGGTGACTTGTCCTTAAGGTTCCCCTAACGAGAAAGTTTCTTCAAGGACTGCGCAGGCGCAAACTTGCCGACGGAAATCTCCGAACCTCGCCCGGCATCCAGGCTCATTCTTTAACATCCCCGTGGATTGGAGGATGTTAAAAAAAGAGCCAGGAGGCCGACTGGCCACTTTCCTTGAAATCCACGTCGCCCTGGATGCTGGCCGAGGTTCGGAGATTTCCGTCGGCAAGTTTGCGCCTCCGCAGTCCTTAAAGGAACTTTCTCGTTAGCCGGAACCATAACCGGCAGATCAGATTGCGCCTGCGCAGGAACTTTCACATTAGCCGGAACCATATCGGCAGATCACCGGCAATGGTAACGCCCTAATCGGTGCGACGCCGACTTTACAGTGCCACACTGATTCCCAAAAGTAGCTACTTTTGGCGACTTTGGGGACGATTTGAATAGACATCTTTGCATAAGCCCGCACAGATGTCTGACAAATCGCCCCCATAGTCAGACTGCATTGTCGGTTTGAAATCATGCGAGTTCAGCTGAATTCGCACGATTTCAAACCCACCCTCAATGTGAACCTGAGTGTAATGCGGTTTTGAAATCGTGCGAGTTCAGCTGAATACGCACAATTTCAAAGCCGCATTCAGTGTGGACCCAGACTAAAACCTGGAAGTTGATTGTTTTTTTATGCACAGCTGCACCAGATTTTGCACTCTCCTGTTCCTCCTCGTTCACATTGACTGCAGCTTTGACTATATATGAAATCACACAATTTCAAAGCCGTATGTCAGTGCGACTTCGGGTGCGACTTGGAAGACACCTGTGCGGCTTCATGCAAGTCGCACCTGAAATCGGCAAAAGTAGTGCAAGAACTAGTTTTTCAAATCGACGTGGCAACACAAAGTTGGCATTGCACCGATTTAAACAGTGTGATTGCCGACAATAGGGTGCGACTCGTTGAATCGCATGACAAGTTGCTCCAATGTGAACAAGGTCTTCTAGTAAATCAACTGCATTAGAGTTGAGTCAGCTGAGATATAAGAAAAAGAATAAAGAATGTGGTATACTAAGCATGTTTGACACCCATGGTTATTTTATAAGATACAATTATTTTCAGCAATACAAATGAAATGAAACAAATACTAATACATAAAAACCTGATCATTGATGGTCAATAGAAGAATAGCCCATTACATAAATGGTCAATGGTCAGTAGCCCCCTTACGTTTGAGGTCAGTGTAATGTCTGTTACATTGGAGGGGGGGGCATTAATTCCGGGCCGCCGCACGACTATATATGTCGGCACTTTGAAGAGGGATATCTCTGTTATGCATAGGCGTGCGCACAGGGTGTGCCGGGTGTGCCCAGGCACACCCAAATTACCCCATGCGCATTAGTGTTATCGTTCTGTGTAGCAGCAAGAACATGGGAAAGATCTCCCTCTTAAGCCCTGTACACACGGTCGGACCTTTGTCCGGCCAAAATCACATCGGAATGCCGATGGAATTCCAACTCCGATAGAATTTCCGATGGAAAAAGTCCGCTGGGGCATACACACAATCTGAATTTCCGATGGAAAAAGTCCCTCTGACTTTTTCCATTGGAAATTCCGATCGTGTGTACAAGGCATTACTGGCTCTGCCATAAGAGAAGTGTTTATCCTTCACTGTGCCGGCAGGGAGAACAATTTGCCGGGGGAATATATATACAGTATGTAGACATATACACATGCATGTGTGTTTAAGCTTAAGGCTGCTTTCACACTGAGGCATGCAGCCGCGGTGACGGTATAGCCGCGCTATTTGTAGCGCGGCTATACCGTCGTATTTACCGCGATATTCGGGCGCTAGCGGTGAGGTTTTAACCCCCGCTAGGGGCCGAAAAAGGGTTAATACCTCCCGCGTTGCGGGCGCTATTACCGCGGTATTACCGCGCTTTCCCATTGATTTCAATAGGAAGGTGCGGTATAGGAGCGGTGAACACACCGCTCCTATACCGCGGTAAAGATGCGGCTAGCAGGACTTTTGGAGCGCTCCTGCTAACGCACCGCTTCAGTGTGAAAGCCTTCGGGCTTTCACATTGAAGACTACAGGGCATGATTTTTCATGCGGTATAGCAGAGCTATTTTTAGCGCTGTACCGCATGAAAAACGCCCCAATGTGAAAGGGGCCTTAGGGTGCACACCCTAATGCAATAGGCTGCGCACACCTATGCTGTTATGGCAGCAGCTAGCTGCATAACCCAAGTATCCATCTCTTCAGGCGGCGGTTCGGTTTACGATAATGGTAGTCTCTGCAGTGGATTCGCCGCAAGATCACCATTATCAGCGCCGGGAGAGAAGCCCCCCCCCTCCCGCCATCTCCCCCACCCTCCGCCGCTTACCGGAGCCTTCGGTAGTGGCGGATGGCGCCCACTCGTCTCCATACTATAGCACGTCAAAACGTCACTACTGCCCATATCTCTTAGGCCTCGTACACATGACCGTTTTCCTCGACAAAATCCATCAAGAAACTTGGTGGCAGAGCTTTTGCCGAGGAAAACGGTCGTATGTATGTTTTTCATCGAGGAAACTGTCGAGGAACTTGACGAGAAAAAAAGAGAACAAGTTCTCTTTTTTCTCGACGGGAGTCTCAATTTCCTCGTCGTGTTCCTCGTCAGGCTGGTTTTCGACGAGAAACACATTTGTGTGTATGCTAAGAAACCCACGCATGCTCAGAATAAAGTATGAGACGGGAGTGCACCTTCGGTAAAAGTAGCGTTAGTAATGGAGATAGCACATTTGTCACGCTGTAACAGTCTGAAAAGTGCAAATCGTCTCTTACCAAACTTTTACTTAACACGCAGTAACACGAGATTAGCAAAAGCAGCCCCCAGGGTTGTGCCAGTGGAATCGAACTTCCCCTGCCATTGTATGTGTTGTACGTCACTGCGTTTGAGAACGAGGAGATTTTGTCTTGACAGTGTGTACGCAAAGCAAGCTTGTCGAGTTCCTCGACAAGCCTAACAAGGAACTCGTCGAGGAAAACGATGTGTCTTTTCTGACAAGTTCCTCGGTCATGTGTACGAGGCCTTAAAGGGACATTTTTTTGTCACAACATTTTTTTATTTTTATTTTTTTATTGCATTTTAGTCTAAATATGAGATCTGAGGTCTTTTTGACCCCAGATCTCATATTTAAGAGGACCTGTCATACTTTTTACTACTGGTAAACCTATATTAAGGCTTACCTGTAGCTACCACGAATATCTCCTAAACCTGCACAGTTTAGGAGATATCCACTGTATCAGCATGTGCCAAAGTCATAGGCACATGCACACTGAAGCAGTGGCACTTAAGTGCCGTTGCTTCAGTTAGTGTTCCATTACCAGCGGCTCCCGCGCGCGTGTAGGAGTGACGTCATCGTGGCTCCGGCCAATCACAGTGCCCAGAACCCATGATACCCAGAAGTTTTACAATTTTTTAGGAGCACATTTTGGGGGCTTTGGTGAGATATCAGGGGCCTAAACCGACCCCTGATATCTCACTTTTGAGACAGAGAAAGGGGCTGAGGATAGTGATTCCTGAGTCCCTTTCTCTGCACCCAAGTGGCAGGGGCAATCTGTGCAGCACAGGGTGATTAGGGTGTACCTGGGCACACCCTGTGCGCACGCCTATGAACCACCATTAAGTATGTTGGAAATGAAAGAAAAATAACAGTAGAGAACTGTACTAAGGGGACTAGATTCTGGATCTTAAACACATTCCCGTCCTTCCCTAGAGTTTATGTGCATTCCCGTCACCTGTTTCTTCCTTTTACAGAACAGTCAGTTTATCATTAACGGGCCTTATTTTAATCTTTTATAAAAAACTGTACAAAGGTATAGTCATTTACATTGCATGCTTTTACATAGCTGTGATATGTGCAGAAAGATAATACTGCATAGCAATCTGTAAACTCCCTGACCTCTAGCGCAAACTCACTCAACTCTTGCGTGCAGCTTAGGCTATCGACCCTCAGTTTAAACTCTGTGACCAGACAGAGAAGAACGTTTGTGTTTTAAAGTTTGTTAGGCCTTTTCTGATATTGCCATTGATTCATGTGTTTACATTGAATTATGAAAATACAAAGCCAATGACAGAAAAGAATGCATTAGGTTGGAAGATTTTTTTTTTTATTTTTTGAGACCTGATGAAAGAGCAGAAAAGGATTCTTTGGAAGAATGATGCAATAACATTGTGCACATAGTATGATGACAGTCATCAACTTCTGGTCCCTGGCTCGTTCGGCTAAAAAGAAAGATTACATGTTTGCTATGCATTCCCCTATATGGGTATGACTGGTCACAAGTAAATGAAAATACTGCAATCCCTCTCCATAAACTACCAAAAAAGAAAGAGGATCAGATTACTCTGCAATCAGGGCAGTGCTGGGTCAGGTGGCACCCAAGGCAGCCATCCCGGGGCACTGTAGCCAGTGGCAGCTCGCTCATTAGGGGTGCATGGGTGCTGCCCCCCTAATCTATGCAGGGTGCCGGACGCATGGATTTTAATGTGGGTTTGTTTTTTTGAAGCTGAAAGCTAGGCCTGTTTGTTTTAATCTGTGGGCTGGGAGTGGCTTAGAGTAGGCTGGTGGCTCACAGCTAGCTTCATCTTTTGGTTACCTCCCTTCTGTAGAAAGAAAAGTGGAAGAAAGGTGGAGCTGTCTAGGGTGTTCTGAGGAGCCCTGGCCAATCCCCAACCTGGATTGTCAGGAGGCAGGCCTCCTTAAATACCTGGAGCCAGCCCAGCTGGGGAGGAGTTTTTGGGTGGAAGAACTGGAGATGGAGTATTAGGTGGTCGGGGAGCGAACCACCTAGTCCGGGGGGGGGGGGTGACTTTGGGCCAGGGGCTCAGAGCTGAACAGGAACCCCACACAACCCAAGGGGTGTCCTGAACAGGAGAGGAAAATGGGGAATACTGCTGTGCAAGTCTCCAGGAGGGATCCATCAGGTGTCGGTGAGTGACAGGCACAGTCGGGAGAGCTGGAAGAGGCATGCCGGAGCAGACTGGGAGTGTGCAGTCCGAGATGGATGTAAAGCCAGTGGGAGAGACTGTGATGTTACTGGCAGTGAAGTCTGGCCGCTGCAGTCAGGGTCAGCAAGTGGCTGACTGGGATCAGTAGTCCACCAGAGAGGGCAGCTAGAACCAGAACATTATTTTGCTACACTATAGGGGCCCACGGTCCCTGCCTGTAATAAAGAACTTTGCTAAGGCCTGGCTGAAACTAGAGTTAGGCCTAACCATGTGCTAGCTGTGCCTGAAGAATGGCCCTGGAGGGAGAAGGAGAGATAGCCTGCAGCAGTGTTGTGCAGTAGGAGAATATCTGAATTGTCCCAAGCCATGCAAGAATAATTTTCTGGGCATCCCATGAATTCCTTAACCCCATACAAGTTATAATCCCTCAATAAAATGCAAAAACAAAGCTGATGGACTGATTCATTGTCTAAAGCCCTGTACACACGATCAGTCCATCCGATGACAACGGTCCGAAGGACCGTTCTCATCGGTTAACCGATGAAGCTGACTGATGGTCTGATGTGCCTACACACCATCAGTTAAAAAAATTATCGAGTCCAACGCGGTGACGTAAAACACAACGACGTGCAGAAAAAAATTAAGTTCAATGCTTCCAAGAATGCGTTGACTTGATTCTGTGCATGCGCGGGTTTTTAACCAATGCTTTTGCATACTAACCATCGGTTTTGACCTATCGGTTAGGCGTCCATCGGTTGAATTTTAAAGCAAGTTCTAAATTTTTGGTCCGAAGGATAACTGACCGATGGGGCCCACACACGGTCGGTTTGGACCGATGAAACGGTCCTTCAGTCCGTTTTCATCGGTTTAGACTGATCGTGTGTACGCGGCCTTAGAGTGTCTGGAAGTGAATGCCATATTGGGCAGGGTGATAGGTGGGCCACATCGTTCAGTACCGCTACAAAATCATTGGTTTTTTTTAAGGGCTATAGGAAAAAAGAGCAGAAACAGAAACACAGCTTCATGTTTAAAGACAGGGAGGCATGAAATATAATAAAAGCCAATTAGTCAGGTGCAGGAGGGACAAAGTTCCTGTAACAGATGCCATGGATGTAACAGTTTGGGATTACTTAGTTGAGTGGCATGCAGTCCATAATCTGAAGTATAGGAGTATGATTGTAGATGTCAAAGATCCCAGTCCTGAATGTCTAGCGCAGGAGGGGGCAATCCTACCATATGTGGAGATATGTTCCTCTTGCTTTTCTACATCTTCAGAATATGTCAAAGAACGCCGTGAAAATATGGTGTAGTGATATCGGAGCTCTGCATTACCTAGTGATTATTATGTACCCTATTTTTCCTGTGCATAGCAGAAAGGGGAGAACTTGTGACTAAACAGAAAATACTTTATGCCAAGCCTACGAGGAGATTTCTTTATTTTTTTCCGGAAGGAGGTCAACATCTTCCCTGAAGCATTGTTTAAAGATAGATAATATGGGATGAGGTGTTCCGGAGACAGAACATAGTTTATCAATTTCTGTATGTTTGGTGGTATTATGTAATCTAGGGAAGGAGGACAATTGTAGGTGGGTAAGCCATTTATCATGCTATATAATGGGGGATAAGGGAGAGCAGTGCCGGCCCAAGACATTGTGCTGCCTGGTACCAAGAATGAAATGCTGCCCCCCCAAAAAAAAATTACGCCCACCAAAATGCCCCCACATCCATTATTTTATACCATGATAACTAAAGTGGACCTATCATGGCTCTATACATGTATATAGGAGTATAAAAAGGACCTGTTATGGCTCTATTAATGCAATTAACCCCACAGTGGAGCGGAGAGCGGAACGGGAGGAGCGGTCGGGCGGCAATTAGCCCCACAGTGGAGTGGAGTGGAAATTGGAGCTGGCAGAATGGGATGGCGTGCAGGCAGGAAATTTGCTGCCCCCCTGAAAGTGCTGCCTGGTACAATGGTACCATCGGGTCCCATGGTAGGGCTGGCCCTGAGGGAGAGAGATATGAGCCTGATGATGAATTGAGCAAGGTTGAGAGGCTTGCAGGTAGGTCTGAGTTGTCAAATAGAGGAATGAGGGGGATGGGCAGAGAAAAGACATTATGAGGTTCTCAAACAGAATTCCACGTTTATATGGTAGTAACAAGATGGGAGAGAGCCCTTTACAATGTATGTCATAGTTTAGACCAGGGGGAGAACCCGTACATCAAAAGGAGATATGTCCTGCTGTTCTATTATTTGGCCACTAGGTTGTGAAAACCAAAACTAGAAGATGGGCCATAAGCAAGTTTTTGTTATATAAATCAAAGCCTGCCTCTGAGTAATTTAAACACCAAAGTAAAACCATATTACTTGGAACGTAGAATGACACCAATCGAGAAACAGTGCATGGAAAAAGAACCAAGTACGCATACAATATCTAAAATGTATGCGATATTGAGCAGTCCACCAGAAAATTTTCAGTTGCCCTTCATTCAGAAATTGGAAATAGACTTGGGGAGGACTTTTGGGGAAACTCAAAAAATGTAAATGATACATGCTATATTTAAGACAGCAACCTGCACCAAAATGCAGGAAAGTAATTATAAAATAATTTCACAATGGTACAGGACCCCAGAAAGGTTACATAGGTATTTCCCAAACATAAAGAGTGAATGTTGGAGATGCCAAGCATTCTCTCCAGAATTAAAGGGTTCTGGAGTGAAGTTCGGAAGACTACTCAAAAGTTTAGCGAGACGGTTATATCGGAGGACCCAGCTTTCTTCCTCCTGCATCTGTCAGACATTCCTTGGGGAATAAGGCTGGGTTCACACTACTACACTACTTTCATCCTACTTTGCTCTGTGTTCAATGTTTCCCTATGAGAGCGTCTTGTAGCGTCCTACACAAGTCGGTCCGACTTTGAAAATGCTCCCTGTACTACTTTTGGTCCTACATTGATCCTACTTCAGGCCCATTGAATATCATTGAAGTCGGACCAAAGTAGTATCCTGTTCATGAAAGTAGGATGGATGTAGGACCAATGTAGGATAAATGTAGGACCAATGTAGCAGAGCAAAGTAGGATGAAAGTAGTGTAGTAGTGTGAACCCAGCCTCAAGCATGTATACCGCTTAAGTGGAAACAAATACAACCTCCTACTTTGAGTATGTGGATTAGGAAGGTGGAAGAAGTGAACAGAATGGAAGACCTGATATGGACAAGTAGTAAAAAAAGAGAAATATACTTTAAAATTTGGACACCGTGGAATGATTTAATTCAGTCGGAAGAGGGTGGAATGTTAGCGCATGGGGACTAGGGGGGGGAGTAGATACCCTTGTGGGGGTTTCCCCCCCTTTTTTTTTTGTTTTGTTTGGTTTTGTATTGTGGATGGGGTCGGGGAGGGGGAACAGGGGAATGAAGATAAGTGGATAAGGAATTATAAGCACTGAGGCTGGAGGGGGAGAGGGTCAAAGATAATATGTAAGGCCATGGGAGAGCGTCACCCCATGACCGGACATTAGGAAATATGAGGTTGTTTTGAGTGGATCAGAGGCCCCCTCCATGGGGTTCCCCCCTTTGCCATGAGTTGATGTTGGGATCCAATGGCCCATTGCCCCACTCTCGACTCTGAAGAGAAAGAGGGGAGGGTGGGAGTTAATGGGGGGGAAGTATGGATCTCAATGGTAGGAATACCTTTGTTTAGCTTTCTTTCTTTTTCTGTTGTTGAGATGAATGAAAAGAGAGGTTATGTTTAGATAATTGATTGTATACTGATCTCTTGTGTTAAGATTAATGTCATTCCTTATGTTCTGTATAAATGAAGGATTTTTTTTTTGGAAAAATAAAGAAATTGAAAAAAACAAAAGGAGATATGTCCTGCTGTTCTATTAATTTGGCCACTAGGTTGTGAAAACCAAAACTAGAAGATGGGCCATAAGCAAGTTTTGTTATATAAATTAAAGCCTGCCTCTGAGTTATTTAGATTTACTGGGGAATCTATTATGTAAACGTAGGGAACCACAGATCCAGATAGTTGATGGATAAGGATACTAAGAAGTGAATTCAGGCTAAAAATATTTTCAGCGAGTACAGAAAATTCCTGTTGATCCTGCCAGAAATACTGTGTCCTAATCAAAGCAAATAAAAAGCAACTATTGTCTGAAGACAAGAAGCATGCACGTTCTTCCTTGGATTTTGGTGTGTTTTGTGTATTTCTTCCAGATCTGTGTAGTAATCTAGTGTGAAACTTTGCTTCTGTGCAGAAGCATCCCCTACAAAAACCAGTCACTGCTGATCTCACCTTGTGCAGGGGGACTGGTTTTGTCTCTGCCCCTCCTGTAGTTTTCTACAGGCAGCCTGTAATGGGTGGAGCCTGCTGCGTTACAATGTAATATCTGGGTTTGCAAAGGCATTTGGTACACAAAAAGAAGATTTGTGACTATATTTAAATAAAATGATTGTGTTTGCAGTTCAGCTTTCACTTACAGACCTGGTACTAAGAACATAATCTATTTATGATTTGTAATGTTTAAAAATAACAAACACAATCCATACCCATGTGTTATTCACTAATATTCTACTATATTCTAGTATTCATTAGATTTACTAACAAAGGTGACTGACTTCCAGGTCTTTGACTTGGGCCTTCTGATATGGCAACTCAGGGCAGCAATTGAGCGGCGTTTTTTATTTTCAGAGTTCACGTGCTATTGGCCTTTGGATAAGTTCATTGCTCCAGGATTTGCTTAAATATACAATACAATCAGATCCCTGTTCTTTCCATGCAGAGTGAAGCTTATTCATGGAATTTGACAGCAAACCTATCGAAAAATAGCATTTAGATGTAACCATCATCGAAAAAAAAAAAAATCTAGTAACTAGCAAAGGTTAAACAGGTACAAGTGGATGGAATCATGTAAATAAAGTGATTTGATTGGTTAAAATATGGTAGAATCATAACTCACTGGTATGTCAGAACATGCGTGGAAGCATTGAATTTCCGGGTTCGCGCACGTCGCCGCGTCATCGTAGCCGCCACGTCACCACGTCGTCACCGCGTATTCTGTCCGCGGGGATTTTGGTTTGATGGTGTGTACAACCATCAGACCAAAATCTGCTAGCAGACATGTCCGATGAAAACGGTCCGCTCGTCTGTACGAGGCCTAAGGGGTCAGAACACATATGTATAAGACGTATTGATGAATTTGCTTGACATATCACTTATATAATGCCCAAATGTCTAAGTTGCATAGTTACCGTACATAGTAGGTGAGGTTGAAAAAAGACACAAGTCCATCAAGTCCAACCTATGTGTGTGATTATATGTCAGTATTACATTGTATATCCCTTTATGTTGTGGTCATTCAGGTGCTTATTTAATAGTTTTTGGAAACCATCGATGCTCCCCGCTGAGACCACTGCCTGTGGAAGGGAATTCTACATCCTTGCCGCTTTTACAGTAAAGAACCCTCTACGTAGTTTAAGGTTAAAACTCTTTTCTTCTAATTTTAATGAGTGGCCACGTGTCTTGTTAAAGAGGGAGTTCACCCTAAAAATAACTTTTAACCTTAGATTGATGCTCATTTTGTCTAGGGGAATCGGCTAGTATTTTTAAAATCGAAGCTGTACTTACCGTTTTAGAGAGCGATCTTATCCGCCGCTTCTGGGTATGGGTCTTCGGGATTGGGCGTTCCTATTTTGATTGACAGTCTTCCGACAGGCTTCCGACGGTCGCATCCATCGCGTCACGAGTAGCTGAAAGAAGCCGAACGTCAGTGCGGCTCTATACTGCGCCTGCGCACCGACGTTCGGCTACTTTCGGAAAATCGTGACGCGATGGATGCGACCGTCGGAAGCCTGTCGGAAGCCTGTTAATCAAAATAGGAACGCCCAGTCCCGCAGCCCATACCCGGAAGCGGCGGAGAAGATCGCTCTCTAAAAAGGTAAGTATAGCTTTGATTAAAAAAAAAAATAGCCGATTCCCCTAGACAAAATGAGCAGGAATCTAAGGGTAAAAAGTTGTATGTCCGGGTGAACCCCCGCTTTAAACTCCCTTCCGTGAAAAAGTTTTATCCTTATTGTGGTGTCACCAATACAGTATTTGTGAATTGAAATCATATCCGCTCTCAAGTGTCTCTCTCCAGAGAGAATAAGTTCAGTGCAACAGCATGCTCCAGACCCTTTATTAGCTTTGTTGCCCTTTTTTGCACTCACTCCATTTCCAGTTGGAGTTGGTCATTATGTCTTGTTACAGAATATACCCAACTGGGGTTTCCATGTACTTTACATGTCTGTAGCAGCGTTTACCTAGATCTTGATATGTGCAATGCTCATTGGTGGTCCTGGTGCTCAACATATTCCTGGCAGAAAATCCCATGTGTTCAAAATTGCATGTCCCTGACCCTGCGCCATATGGTTAGCATGTCACTGGTAGAGAATGCAATGTGATCAGCATATACATTGATACTGAATTAGAGGTAGTTAGCATAGCCCTAATAAAGAGCCGCTTGTGTTCAGCATGTTGTTGAAAATCATGGGTGCATGGGTTTCTCTACCGCAAAAGCATGGCGCAGAGCAGGCAAGTATAGACATGTTTGTTATTTTAATTTAAAAAATAAAACACAAAGGTTTAATATTACTTTAAATATGCTTAGCATGTTCCCAGTAGTGATTAGCTGAACGCGGCTCTGATTTGTAAATTTTTTCATAAAACTTAAAAAAAACGAAATTTATAAAAAAAAAGTATAATAAGGTACATCAATATTCCAACAAATGTAGTGGAGCTCAATGCATATGTGCACTCCCTGTATACCTCATTGGATTACGTTTGCTGGAATATTGATGTGCCTTATTATACTTATGTTTTGTGAGTATATAATATTTTACGCACCATTTGGAATAAAAAATGTTTATGGTAATGCACGAAGCTGGTGCGCCCTCTTTCGTTGTTTCATGGATTTCCCTTCCAAAAAAGGACTGCAAAGCCTGTACATCACCTGTTTTCCGATAGAGCATTGATTTGGAGATCATGTTGGAAGATTCCCTGTGTTCTGCTAAAGATTATTACATACATGCAGGACTAGTTGACTCCTTAGCGCTGATCTTTTTTCCTTCCTTTGATTAGCTGAATATACCTGGGTTCAGTTTGAGGCAGGTTCAGTGAACATTAATAAAGTTCAGGTGCTAAATCCAAACAGGTAAATGTTCGGACATTAGTCTGAACTTGTGTTTGGACCGAACCTTAAGCTCAACCCTAGTCTCTGTAGGAAAATTCCATCAACTCCTCCTGTGATATCTGTACTACAGCCAGAACTACAAGTCTCTGCACCAACAGCAGATTACGGAGTAAAAGTAAACGTTTTAACAAATGCTGCAGCCAGAGATGGGGCACACTTCATTGGAGGCAACTTATTTTTAATGCGCAGATATACACAAATTCTTTTTGCCCATACTTCAGCTTTAAAGGAAACTATAGCTTATTTTTATTGTTTACACAGTTTTAGTTGTTATTACAGCATTTACCTAAAGGTGATTTTCCCATTGTTTTACACACAGCTTTTACATTTTAATTTTTGTTTTCAGTTAGTCTGAAAAGAAGGGAAGATTTTCAAGCAAATGGAGAGCGCTACAGCAATAGCCACCTAAAAGCTAAACACTTAAAAAAAAGAATGGGGCACCGACATAGGTTAGGCCCCGTACACACGACCAGTTTCCTCGGCAGAATTCAGCTTCCGACCGAGTTTCTGGCTGAATTCTGCCGAGAAACCCGGCCGTGTGTACACTTTCGGCCGAGGAAGCTGACGAGGAGCTCGGCGAGGAAATAGAGAACATGTTCTCTATTTCCTCGTTGTTCTATGGGAGCTCTCGTCCCGCCGAGCTCCTCGGCGGCTTCAGGGCTGAACTGGCCGAGGAACTCGATGTGTTTGGCACGTCGAGTTCCTCGGCCGTGTGTACGAGGCTTTAGACTATATTACATAAAATATGGTATAGAATTAGTAGATGTGGGTGAAAGGGGTCCAAGGTCCCACCCCAAAGAAAGATATCACTGCACACCCATGGTATCTAATTTTACAGACACAGGGGGGACCCCAACATGCGCTGACCCACATTTTAATTGCATTTTTTCTATGTACAATTTTTCAGAACATAAACAAAGAGTAAAATAAGCAAGGAAATGACAAAAGAAGATTGTAACACGTAATGTTCATCATATTGCCAACTTCCAGAGGAATCTGAGGGGCCCCAAATAATAGTAGGATTATACGATCCTTGTGAAGATACATGCAAGGCCAGAAATAGGTCAGACTATAGCACATAAAATATAGTATAGAACCAGCAGATGTGGGTGAAGGGGGTCCAAAGTCCAACTTCGAAGAAAGGTGGCACCGCACACCTACAGTATCCAATTTTACGGTCACATGGAGGACCCCAACATGCCCTGACCTACATTTTGCCAATTAAGTGTATACATTTTCATTTTAAACGCCATGTAGGGCAACACGTCCTAAACAGCTGGTTATTTCTGCATCATCTTGGTCTGTCCAATAATTGGATAATGTAGGCACCTTTGATTTCATCAGGCAGAGAAGCTATAGAGAAGAGAAGTATTCCATTCAAGTATTATATTGTTTTTCTACATTGGCATTTTCCTTCAACACTAAAATGATTATATTGTAAAATCTGTTCACCTATGTACATGATCAGAATACCAAAACTCTAGCTATGTCATATAAATGATGTGCCTATTTATCAATGTTTTCACCAAGATTCTCACAACTTTCACCTAAGATTCAGACATGTTATACCTAAGATTCCATTTAAAAATAGACGTGTCTTTGGTGAAGGTTGTATGAATTGTTTATGTAGTTATGAAGGATTATGCCACGTACACACAATAATTTTTCGGGTTGTAAAAAACAACCTTTTTTAAAATTTAATTTAAAACGATCGTGTGTGGGCTTCAGAGCATTTTTCGGGTTCTGAAAAATTAAAATTTATTTTTTCGAACATTTTTTCACGACGTTTTAAACGATGTAATTTTTCGGGTTGTAAAAAATGAACGTGTGTGGGCTTTAACGACGTGAAAAACCTGCGCATGCTCAAATGCAAGCTATGAGACTGGAGCGCTCGTTCTGGTAAAACTACCGTTCGTAATGGTTCATCACACTGTAACAGACAGGAAAGCATGAATCGTCTTTTACTAACACAAAATCAGCTAAAGCAGCCCAAAGGGTGGCGTCATCCGAATGGAACTTCCCCTTTATAGTGTCGACGTACGTGTTGTACGTCACCGCGCTTTGCTAGAGCATTTTTTTTTCACGATCGTGTGTAGGCAAGGATGTTTTAATGATGAAGTTGAAAAAAACATTGTTTTTTCTAGAGCCTAGAAAACGTAGTTTTTTATAACCCGAAAAATTATCGTGTGCACGCGACATTAGGCTATCTGTATATTTTTTTTATTGTTGTCCATGTCTCTGCTGGAAAAATTCACCCTGAAGTTGAGGGACTGAAAGTGAGGGAAATTCCAACATTTTTGGTTGTCAACAGAAGAGGAATAGAGGAAAAACCTTCAATTCAGGACTAAAAGGGGAATTCCTTCACCTTAAAGAGATCCCTTTTACTTTACTTATTCTGTCTACCTTTCTCAACCAAAGTGTTATGGAAACCTAGGGTTCCTCCAGAGGCTGCTAGGGGTTCATTGAGCAATGAACAATTTCTGCCTCTCAGATAAGTTCACACTGACACCTCTGATCTTTTTAGCTATCTGTACTGTAAGGCCCCGTACACACGGTCGGTTTGGTCCGATGAGAATGAACCGAAGTTCATTTTCATCGGACCAAACCGACCGTGTGTATAGGCTATCGATCTGGTTTCCTTCGGTCCAAAATTTCTAAACATGCTTCAAAACCAAACCGATGGACTGCTGCCCCATCGGACCAAACCGATGGTTAGTACAGAAAAGCATCAGTTCAAAACCCGCGCATGCTCAGAATCAAGTCGACGCATGCGTGGAAGCATTGAACTTCATTTTATTCAGCACGTCATGTGTTTGACCGCGTTCTGACCCGATCGGATTTTGGACTGATGGTGTGTACACATATCAGGCCGTACGGCCACTTCAGAGGTGAACCGATGAAAACGGTCCGACGGGCCAGTCTCATCGGTTTGGTCCGACGGTGTGTACGGGGCCTAATGAGGTAATTCTTCCCAATGACCCTCAATGTAACAGGCATTTTTTTCACTGACCATCCCACTAATACATCATGATTAGTAGATAGTAGTAGATATAGTAACATTTAGTAGGGGTTCCCTGAGACGAGAAAGTTATTTGAAGAGTTCCTCTATGTTGAAAAGGTTAGGCTACATAATAGGATAAAAAGGAAAATCTCTCCAGTAGGACACAGATGGAAAAAAACAGATGGGGTTTAACCATTGCTTAATCTAAAATAAAAAAGCGGTGGCTTTAGATATACAGCATTTTAATATAAACTTGCCCATTTTCTAGTTACATGAGGATCTTCAAGTTTTAATATTCATAGTTAAATTGCATCAATATTTTCCCAATTGGAATAAGTATTTGGAGTATAATTTCTGGCCATCATGCACTTTACACTTCCACCCTTTTCCATTGCTAACGCAAAACAAAGGCTTGTTCACAAAGCTAAGTGATGAAAGAGTGACTGAAAATAAGAAACATGATGCACGCAGTTACTGAACAGTCCCCACCTACACTAAAAGAATGACTTTAATTCTTTGGAAAGAATTCATCAGAACAATAAGAGTCATAATCTGTATACTAATTTGGGCAGTAAATGAAAAGTCCTAAGCCTATGGGCCACCGAAAGCTACTGCCAAGATGGTGAATAAAAATCACATAAAAAATAATTATGGTCACATGCTATTGATCTTCTCAGGCGATGTAAAAGATGTAATAACTGAATTATGCTCACAAACTTAGAAACATTTCTCCACTGGGACATTTCTATAGTTTGAGTATAAAATTCACATTGTAGTTATCTTCAAAGCTTGCCTATCTATCATTTAGAAATGTAGGCCTATATTTCGATCACTGGGTTTTTCATTACATCATTCTCTTATGCTTCTATGGTTTTAACCAAATTGAATTTAGCTTAAATCTACCAGTAACTATCTAATCTCAAAAACCTGCAGCTTAAAGATGGCTATGTGGTTATTACAATTAGTTTAATCTCTTAAAATGAAACCTTTTCTGATGTACACAAAAGGCATACTCTAGCTTAGGCATATATTTGGTTAGTTAACATTAAATATGTTGTCTTTGGGGTTTTATTGAGAATATGCTTAATCGCTACTACAAAAATGCCCTACGGTGATGTGAAGAACAATGTCAACTGATCAGAACTGATCAGGTGACTACAGTAAACTCAAATGTACAAATACATTATGAGCCACTGACCTGAAACACGTATATAACAATTTGGAGGACTGTAAAGTCAGAGGGCTGGGATGCATATTTGGGCTCTTAAATTCATTGCATATTTCTACCATACATGTTCTGTTAAGACCCTCTATATATTATTTTATCTTCATATGTGATACTCAATAAGTAAAAAAAAAAAAAGCATACAAGGTACATACATACAGACATATATGCATAAAATAAACCAAAATAACTTATACTTACCCTTTGTCATTTTATCTGTCTTATAAGTGTTGCCACTGCCACAGACGTAAAGTAAATTCATGATTGAGAGCGTGATCAGACAGGGGACCTTATATAAATATGTGTCAATAGGTCTCTAGAGCAGTTCAGACAGCTCACCAACATAAGTCCTTTGGTTTCCTACAGTCTGGATTACGCGTGCATGCCAAATCTGAGGCATTTATATCTTCTACATCCTAGATGGTGTGTGTACAGCTTAATTCTCATGGTCACAGTGTTCTGAACTTATTTTTATGGCAAGCCTGTTTTTTTAGTTAATCCTGATAAATAAAACATTTTAATTATAATACTAAGCTAAAAGAGTCTTAGTAGGACACACAATGATAGCCAAGATAAGACCAGTAATGGAGTTACTAAAATCCTCAGATTTATTTATTTATTTTTCTCGATTCACGATCCATCTGCTGTTTGTGGCTGCCATAATCCATATATGGCAATGTGACTCATATTTATCAGATAAATATAACTAGCGCTATACACAAGCATAGGGTATGCTTTAAAAGAAACAGGTTACACATGGGCTCCAACAGATGGCTGGTGTACATAAATGACTGCGATGACAAGGCTTATTTTGGCAATCATATCAAATGAATAATGGTAACGTTGGTTTGATTAGTTAGGAAGAAATTTTTTTGATTGGTTGATGATAGTAAAAAAAAAAAAAAATGAACAATAGGAGCCATTGTGAATCAGCTAAAGGATGATGGACCTGGCCTCAAAATATGCCTAATTCCATTGCTTCAAATTTTTATTAGCTAGTAGCTTCTATTGAGTTCTAGATATTTTTGCAATGAGTAGAATTAGTTGGTTGATTCTGCCAGGTCAATATGGTTCTCGATATTAAATGGGAAAGAAAACGTCAGGTTGTAGAATGACCTCATCTGGATAGGCTTTACACATTTTACTGTTCCCTGCAAAGTACATTTAAAAATCAGAAGGTATCTGCATGCCTCACTTGCATTATAAATAAAAAAAAAGGGTTTAATCCTCGTTTTAAAATAGCGGATGCATGCAAATATTTAAGTCTAACCCGCAGGTACAGCCTAATATTATCAAGCATTTATTTCAAATGCTGTTTCAGAATTTTTGGCCATAATTAACGTAGAGTTTGAAAACCATGATTTCTATGTTATAGTGTATCATTCTTCCCTGCACGTATTTAAAATCCAGATGAATCTCTGAACATCTGGTTCCCACTAATTTATGTTTATACTCTTTTGTACATTTGGTCTATTTTGGCCCTCCTGTCTGCCTTGTAGTATACAGAGGTCAGTTTCTGTTCACAGTTATCCATGCTTTTCTGTATCCAATTATTTGTCTTGAGCCTTCATACAGGCATCTGTTTGTCTCTTGGGTCCTGAAGCAAGCTACACTTCTGTTACTGAATTGTATTTATCAACAGCCATAATACAGATTTTCTGTCATTTATCAGCCTTTTGGCTAAGAGAAAGTGTAGCATCTGTTCTTATCTGTGTCCAGTAGGGGTGCTACGCTACTATTCTGGCCTTTTGGTAGGTAAGGATGGCTGTTTGGTGTCCCTGCTGGTGTACTGGCTGTGTAGGTTGGACACAAACCGGGGTGGTGTCTGAGGGATGTGGGGCATTGGAGTAATTTGCCACAGAAGACTAGAGGGTCCCAGTGCCTCCTGATTTAAATGGCTCTACCTGGTCTGGGCATTGGCTGGGCAGGCCAAAATCCTGCGTTGTCAATGCACCCTGGGGTGCTCACAGTATCACTTGGATATGGAAAACCCACTGTGAGAAGGAGCACAAGGCCACGTCACCTAAGCTTTTTTCTGCATAGCGCCTATATGGTCTAGGCCAGGCGAGGGCAAACTCGGCCCTCCAGCTGTTTTGAAACTACACGTCCCATGAGACATTGCAAGACCCTGACAATCACAGGCATGACTCCTAGAGGCAGAGGCATGATGGGATTTGCAGTTTCACCACAGCTGGAGTGCCGAGATTGCCCACCCCTGGTCTAGGCCTTTTGGCTAAGTCCTGGGCATGTTTTGCTACTAGGTCGCAAAGCCTAGCCAATGCACCCGCACTTGCACTATTTATTAAATTTTTTAACTGTTTTGTCACTAGCACTTTTGTCTATGTATCTTTTCACTTGGATGAAGGGTATGCGTCCTCAGGCCTACCCTGAGGTCTAAGGGGAGGATGTGTGGCCACCAGGGCCAAAGGGTCTCTTTTTGGGGCAGCCCCTCACCTAGTACTCGTTGGATGGCTTTGGCTAACTATGAGGAGAGGGGTCCACCAGGCCTTTGGCTAAGTGGACCAACTTGAGCCTTGCCTCTGCAAGAAATCTTGCACCCCAGGCGGTTCGGGTAGTGTTCAGTGACTAAATTCACACACTTAAGTGCTCTTTTTTGTGTGTGTTCTTTCACCCTTGAGTGCACTTTTTTTGTACACTTAGGGTATTTAGCTTTTGCACACCACCACGTGTTAAAACAAAAAAAATAAAAATAAAATTGTGATGTGTTACATAGACAAAAGTATAATATCCCTAAACAAGGCTGTCAAGAGACAAACTTACGTCTCCCTAAGAATGAGAATCAGTGGTGGGACCTGCTGCATTCTAATACATAAAAAATTTCTGCCAACAAAACAGAGAAGGGTCAAAGAGATTTCACCAGACCTCCAGAATCCTCCAGAGACATAAGAAATTCTCAGGTCTCACATGTACACGTAACTGGACTTGTCCTATAATGTTGAAGAACTAGAGATTAAACCTGGGTAAGCTGTGAAATGTCTTCAACGTCACAGAACAAGTTCAGTTGAATGTGACTAATTACTACTAGCTATACCATGACCTGGATAAATGAGAACCTTCACTGACAAAGAAAATACATAAAATAGCCCCTTCTCAGCTATCCAATATCCTTTTTTTCTGAAGGAACATCTTGTCTGTCCATGGTCACTTTTAATTCTATGATTACTATCACGACCATTAGAGGTGTAGCATTTCACCTTGTAACAGCAAGCATTAAACTAAGCATGTTATTTTATTTTGAAGCAGGGGATCCATCGTGTTTGTTGGAAATTGTACCCAAAAACTGGTAAACAACAGTTGTTAAGTAAAAGCAGAATTTACCACCTCTTTTTTTCTTCCTCTTTCCTTGCTTTAATATCCTCAAAATGAACCTTACTTTGAGGTCAATGTCTTACTCCCCTCTGAGTAACTGTAAATCATAAATACTCCCTGAGGACAGATTTCAAACTTTGCACAAACAATTGCAGCAAAAACTCAAATACACAGAAGGGTTTATTTACTAAAGGAGTAGAGGCTGTTGACTTATCAAAGTGAATGTTTAGCCTTACTCACTTCAATCAACTAATTAAGGTATGTTGTAGCAAAAGTCCTGTTTTTTAAATTCCCCTCTCACACAACTGGTATTCATAGAGACTATAGAATCACCTTTTCTTTTACTATCATTCTCTCTGTGTTAGTGTTTCTCTATATAGCTAAGTATTTCTTAGCTGACGTCTGTTGCACCAGACGAAACGCACGTAGGGTAAGGCCAGATGCTGTACGCCCACTGTTGATCCCTGGTGTGGTGTGTTTTGCCTGTGTTACTCTGTAACTTTTGTGAGTATATCTACTTTTAATAAATCATGTGATTTTAGCATACTAATCTATGGTCCTTTGTTGTTTCTCCTACCCATTATTACTTTGAGGTGCTGGACCGTGGATGTGATGGAGTCAGTGGTATCCTGAGAGGGGCACTCCAATTGGATGGTTTCTGCGCTGTTAATTTCAGATCATTTGGAGATCATTACCATTTGGTAAGGGAACTGGCACACTAGTGTGTGATGTGGTTTGGGATTCTTAGGCCCCTTTCACACGGTCAGATTGTTCAGGTCCGCTTGTCAGTTTTGTCGGTGGACCTGAACGGCCGCTCCATACATCTCTATGGAGCGTTGGATGTCAACGGTGACTTGTCCACTGACATCTGATCCGATCCGCTAAAATCAGACGAATGGCTATACGTTGCCATCCGTCCATGGCGGATCGGGGGAGATCTGATGAAAACAGATATGCTGTCCATTTTTATCAGATCTCTCCATAGGAGACAGCGGCGCTGGACAAGCCCCTTCCCGCTCAGTGAGCAAAGAGGGACCTGTCATCCGCTGGCCCAGCGGAGATCCACGGAGAGATCTCCAGCTGAGCTGGCGGACTCCGCTGTGACGGATCTGCCTGGTGTGAATGGGGTCTTACACATGGATTTTCATAATTTTTTAAGATTTAACATTTGAACTTTTATATATTTCTCTTTGAGTTTTACCTCTTTGTTATGCATAAGTAAATAATATGTTATGGGACTGCTATTTCACCATTTTGTTGCACATTGTTCATTATGGTTTAATATGAGTTAACTTATTTTTTTTAGTCACACGCCTTGTTAGTAGTGCTAACTATGGACAGACCAAACCTGCATGGTCATGATAAATTTTAACTTATAAATTTGGTGACTGAGAATGTATAGTGATAATTCTATCTTGACAGAGGATAGCTTAGACAGTTTTGAAATGGAATCATAGGGACAGTGGGGGTTATTTACGAAAGGCAAATCCACTTTGCACTAAAAATGCACTTGGAAGTGCACTGAAAGTGAACTTGGAAGTGCAGTCACTGTAGATCTGAGGGGAAGATCTGAAATGATCCTTGCACATTCCCCTTAGATCTACAGCGACTGCACTTCTAGGAAAGTGCACTTGTAGTGCAAAGTAGATTTGCCTTTCATAAATAATCCCCATTGTTAGAAATAAATATTTGGGAGCTAGGAGAATACCAGCAGAGGGGCCCCTGCTAATTCAGTGATGCATTACAGCAGTTACCAGTATGTATGCCATCACGATAGATAAGGTGATCATTTGCTAGTAGGAATCTTTTAGAGCCTGTTCACACTAACACATTGCAGTAAAGCATTTACAGTTAATGTGTGTTATGGCAGCTCATTCCAATGCACCAAATTGCACATCTGTGCTATGTCATGTGCTACAAGGCAAGTGCCTGGGTGGGTTTGTACCAACTGATTGGCACCGCATTGTGTTTCGTGCATTGCTGTGTAATGTGATAAAATGCCTGTTTACAACAAAACACTGTTGTGAACAGCCCTTTATTATGTGCAGAGTCCTTTTTTATTAACACAAAATGTGGGCATCGTTGAGACTAAACTCCATTCACCAAAACATTAATTTAAATATATTGCTCAGTAGCCGCAAAGGATGTAAATTCACTTTGTGTGCACCAAATACCTTTACATACCCAGTTATTACTTTCGAAGAATAACAGGGACATCATCAGGCCTCGTACACACGACCGAGGAACTCGTCGTAAATGAAACATCGTTTTCTTTGACGAGTTCCTTGTTAGGCTTGTGGAGAAACTTGACAAGCTTTCTTTGCGTACACACTGTCAAGACCAAATCTCGTTGTTCTCAAACGCGGTGACATATAACACATACAATGGCAGGGGAAGTTCGATTCCACTGGCACAACCCTTGGGGCTGCTTTTGCTAATCTCATGTTACTGTGTTTTAAGTAAAAGTTTGGTAGGAGACGATTTGCACTTTTCAGTCTGTTACAGCGTGACGAATGTGCTATCTCCATTACAAACGCTCCTTTTACCGAAGGTGCGCTCCCGTCTCATACTTTATTCTGAGCATGCGTGGGTTTCTAAGCATACACACGAACGTGTTTCTCTTCGAAAACCAGCCCGACGAGGAACACGACGAGGAAATTGAGACTCCCGTCGAGGAAAAAGAGAACTTGTTCTCTTTTTTTCTCGCCGAGTTCCTCGACAGTTTTCTCGATGAAAAACATACACACGACCGTTTTCCTCGGCAAAAAAGCTCTGCCACCAAGTTTCTTAATGGATTCTGTCGAGGAAAACGGTCGTGTGTACGAGGCCTTACTGTGCTGTACTGCGCAAAGAGCCAAGCTTTAGGTGGGACCCAGCAGGTCCTCTCATTACAGGCTGCCAACAAAGAGCTACAGGAAGGGCGGATACAAGACCAGTCACCCTACACAAAGAGAGAGAACAGCAGTGATTGGTCTTTATTACAGGAAGTTCTTCATGGGGGCAAAGTTTCATATTAGATTACTGCACAGATCTGGAAAAATACAAGCACACCGAGTGAGGCCCCGTACACACGGCCGAGGAACTCGACGTGCCAAACACATCGAGTTCCTCGGCCAGTTCAGCCCTGAAGCCGCCGAGGAGCTCGGCGGGCCGAGAGCTCCCATAGAACAACGAGGAAATAGAGAACATGTTCTCTATTTCTTCGCCGAAACAAAATTGTGTAGCGCTATGGCAAATTAATATCTATAATGGTAGTTCCTCATGGGAACAATGGGAACATAAATAAAGTAACAAATGCAATAAAAAAGTTCTCGTGAAAGATAAAGTCCAATGGTTGTAAACACAAAGTCCATATATCTGTAGACACCACGTGCAAAATGAGGGAACTTGATTAGAATCCCATCGAGACAAATTGTGTAGTGAGTGATCACCGCCACCAGTGGTAGTAAATGGAGGCTTACCGAAGATGGTGGACCTGAAATGACGTACGTCAATCAAGTCATAACAAGCTTCAAGTACCAGACAGGGTACACAAAGCAGCAATCACCAAGAAACTTGCTAGAAGTAATCAATCAGTGTATGATCATAAATGGATAACCTTGGATCTTTGCAGCTCAGCAAGGGGTTAAATAGTTGAAAGAAAATGGAAATAGAAGGGCCACATAGTGTAAACCGGTATAAAACTGGGTATTTATTGTAAAAAGATAGCAAGTGCACTCACATGTACAGGGAGTGCAGAATTATTAGGCAAATGAGTATTTTGACCACATCATCCTCTTTATGCATGTTGTCTTACTCCAAGCTGTATAGGCTCGAAAGCCTACTACCAATTAAGCATATTAGGTGATGTGCATCTCTGTAATGAGAAGGGGTGTGGTCTAATGACATCAACACCCTATATCAGGTGTGCATAATTATTAGGCAACTTCCTTTCCTTTGGCAAAATGGGTCAAAAGAAGGACTTGACAGGCTCTGATAAGTCCAAAATAGTGAGATATCTTGCAGAGGGATGCAGCACTCTTAAAATTGCAAAGCTTCTGAAGCGTGATCATCGAACAATCAAGCGCTTCATTCAAAATAGTCAACAGGGTCGCAAGAAGCGTGTGGAAAAACCAAGGCGCAAAATAACTGCCCATGAACTGAGAAAAGTCAAGCGTGCAGCTGCCAAGATGCCACTTGCCACCAGTTTGGCCATATTTCAGAGCTGCAACATCACTGGAGTGCCTAAAAGCACAAGGTGTGCAATACTCAGAGACATGGCCAAGGTAAGAAAGGCTGAAAGACGACCACCACTGAACAAGACACACAAGCTGATACGTCAAGACTGGGCCAAGAAATATCTCAAGACTGATTTTTCTAAGGTTTTTTGGACTGATGAAATGAGAGTGAGTCTTGATGGGCCAGATGGATGGGCCCGTGGCTGGATTGGTAAAGGGCAGAGAGCTCCAGTCCGACTCAGACGCCAGCAAGGTGGAGGTGGAGTACTGGTTTGGGCTGGTATCATCAAAGATGAGCTTGTGGGGCCTTTTCGGGTTGAGGATGGAGTCAAGCTCAACTCCCAGTCCTACTGCCAGTTTCTGGAAGACACCTTCTTCAAGCAGTGGTACAGGAAGAAGTCTGCATCCTTCAAGAAAAACATGATTTTCATGCAGGACAATGCTCCATCACACGCGTCCAAGTACTCCACAGCGTGGCTGGCAAGAAAGGGTATAAAAGAAGAAAATCTAATGACATGGCCTCCTTGTTCACCTAATCCGAACCCCATTGAGAACCTGTGGTCCATCATCAAATGTGAGATTTACAACTGAACTCGGTCTGGGAGGCTGCGGTTGCTGCTGCACGCAATGTTGATGGTGAACAGATCAAAACACTGACAGAATCCATGGATGGCAGGCTTTTGAGTGCCCTTGCAAAGAAAGGTGGCTATATTGGTCACTGATTTGTTTTTGTTTTGTTTTTGAATGTCAGAAATGTATATTTGTGAATGTTGAGATGTTATATTGGTTTCACTGGTAAAAATAAATAATTGAAATGGGTATATATTTATTTTTTGTTAAGTTGCCTAATAATTCTGCACAGTAATAGTAGTCACCTGCACACACAGATATCCCCCTAAAATAGCTAAAACTAAAAACAAACTAAAAACTACTTCCAAAAATATTCAGCTTTTATATTAATGAGTTTTTTGGGTTCATTGAGAACATGGTTGTTGTTCAATAATAAAATTAATCCTCAAAAATATAACTTGCCTAATAATTCTGCACTGCCTGTATCTGGATAAAACTCGCATAGTCTATAGTATGAGGCGGCAGTGGAGGCGACCCGACGGCGTTTCGTGTTATTCACACATCATCTGGATGTTTCTTCGCCGAGGTCCTCGTCGGCTTCCTCGGCGAAATTGTACACACGGCCGGGTTTCTCGGCAGAATTCAGCCAGAAACTCGGTCGGAAGCTGAATTCTGCCGAGGAAACTGGTCGTGTGTACGGGGCCTAAGAATACACATGCCTCTTGTGCTTAGACAATGTTTGCTTATCCCAGAGTTCAGCTTTAATTGTTAGGAATTTTGTAGGACCCCTTTCCAGCTGCATTGGCTCCAAATATTAATTGGTTATAATAACCACCACTTTTCTTTGTAACCGTGTCACCTTTTTATGACACTGTTTGGGATTCAAATGTTCTAAGATGTTTGTGTGCTCAGGTGAGGGTAAAGTGTCATCTCATAACATTCAATGTTATAGATCATCTATCTAAAAAGCAGTATTTCACATTAATACCTTATAAACTAGGTGTGGTGATTTGGCCTCATATTTTATTATGTGACTTCATAAACACAGTTATTAATGAGTGAATTGTCTGTCATGCTAAATAACATCATCTGTAGGATGTAATGTTGCATGAATTTTGCTGACTGCAGTTACAAAAATAGTGCTTATGCAACCCTAATTTCAAGGTTCAACGCCAGATTTTAATACCATACCCTTAGTTTTAGGCTAATCTCATTTTAAAGCATAACTCTGGGTGATCTATGTACATTACAAGGATTATAACAAACTTTTGTTGCAGAGTCCTATCTTTTGTTATTCTGAAGAAATCCATGTGTGTGTCTGTGCCTCTGTTCTGAGTGGGCCTAATGGGAGTGGTTTCATAACTAACTGTCAGGTGTGCAGCTGCAGGGCACTAATGAGGAAATCTGATGGACCTGCATCCCTTTAGATATGTTCCTATTAAAAGTATCTCTCCAAAAATGTAATTTTAGTTGCAGGGGATGCCTGAAATCTGACTTGTATCTTAGGCAGACTTCTGGGAAAATTGGTGAGCCAATCACACAAGCAGGAAATTATGTTTCCGGGGAGTGATCAGTACACACTTTGTGTACAGAACAACTCGAGGTAGCCATATTGCTTTGCAATCTCAAATTACCGATTGAAAAGGAAAGGTCATTTTTAATAACCTTCGATTACAATATGATTAGTATCACAATTATATGTGCTATATTATTTTTTATGTTTTTGCTATTTTTTTCTATACAAAAGTTGAGTTACCCTTTAATTGTAGACAAGCCAGCGCTTAGCCAGCATACATTTCATTGCAGGAGCATACACTTCATAGCAAAAAAACGTATGTCTGCCATAGGCGGTTCGAATCTTGTCCAGTTCAGCAGGCTAAATGTACCAAGTTGATCAATCGATCAACTTGGGTACAACCAGCCTGCCGGATTCACTTGCAATTATCACTAGAGGCTGCAAACTATGCTATATATACTGGAATTTGTAGTTACTTTTTTTTATCTAGTAATGTCGGCGATCAGCGACTTGTAGCAGGACTGCAATAGTATGGTGGGCAATCTGACACTTTGTGGGAACCAGTGACATGTAGGGATGAGCCTGATGTTCGAGTCAAATGTAAGTTCGACTCGAACATCGGGTGTTTGCCGAATAGTGAACATTATGCGGTGTTTGCGGCAAATTCAAAAGCCACGGAACACTGTTTAACCTCCCTGGCAGTATGATTCTGTCTGAAAAAACATGCTGAAAGCGGTACAATTATTTGCAAGGAAATTTGGCGTTTTATATTGTAGGCCTGTAATTTTTAGGAATAACTCACTTAAATCTGACCAAACAGGAATCTAATAGGCATCCCGGGTATGACATTTTTTTAAAAACAAAATTTTAAATTATAATATAATAAATAATTATAAATAATTATAGCAAGTAATAATATAATTAAAATAAAAAATATTCAATAATGTAATCAACTCAAAATCACTGAAATTTGCTCAGTTGCAGAATTGTTGCTGTCATTATTTTTTTTTTTATGACGAATTTCCCCGCAAATCGCTATCGCACAATTCTGCACGTGATTATAATTTATTATCGCTGTTTTCTAGCTGATCTATAACCATTTTTGACATAAAAAGACACTTTTGGTTGCTATGGACAATCTACAGTTTTCAGGCAGAAAGAAAGGTTTGTATTATATAAAAGTACATGCAGGGCACTGGGCAGACCACTAGGGACAAGGGGGTGTGTATTTTTTACATACAGTACTGTAATCTATAAGATTACAGTATACTGTATGCAATGTGTTTGTTTACTTTTTTGAATTTGGCGCCGATCTCCGCTCCCGTGCATCGTAACGTCGCAGGGAACGGAGATCGGCAGCACAGGAGGACGCTGTGTGAATCGAGCGAGGTCCCGCTCGCTCACACAGCGAGGTGGCATCGCTGGATCCAGGACAAGGTAAGCCAGCGCACGCTGCAGGCTCTGCAGGTCTACCCCGAGCGTGACTCGGGGTTACCGATCGTAACATGAAAAACCAACCCCGAGTCACGCTCGGGGATACCGCCAGGGGGGTTAAAAGCCCATGGGAAACAAACACGAAAAACCAAAAGTGCTAATTTTAATGGCTTATATGCATGGTTATGTCATAAAAAATGTTTGGGGACCCGGGTCCTGCCCCAGGGGACATGTATCAATGCAAAAAAGTTTTAAAAACTGAATTTTTTTAAGGAGCAGTGATTTTAATAATGCTTAAAGTGAAACAATAAAAATGAAATATTCCTTCAAATTTCGTACCTGGGGGGTGTCTATAGTATGCCTGTAAAGTGGCGTGTTTTTCCTGTGTTTAGAACAGTCCTGCAGCAAAATGAAATTTCTAAAGGAAAAAAGTCATTTAAAACTGATCGCGGCTGTAATGAATTGTCTGGTCTCGGCAATACAGATAAAACGCATTGAAAAAAACGGCATGGGTCCCCCCCCTCCAGTCCATTAACAGGCCCTTTGGGTCTGGTATGAATATTAAGGGGAACCCCGAACCAAAATAAAAAAAAAATGGCGTAGGGGTCCCCCCAAATTCCACACCAGGCCCTTATCTGAGCATGCAACCTGGCAGGCTGCAGGAAAAGAGGGGGGTCAGACCCCAAAGTATCCTCCCCATGTTGAGGGCATGTGGCCTGGTATAGTTCAGGAGGGGACGGGCGCTCTCTCGTCCCCCCCCCTCTTTTCCTGTGGCCTGCCAGGAATATTTCACTTTTATTGTTTCACTTTAATAAATCACTGCTCCCGAAAAACCAAAACTTTTTTTTGCACTGATACATGTCCCCTGGGGCAGGACCCAGGTCCCCAAACACTTTTTATGACAATAACTTCGTGTCCCATAGACTTTGATGGTGGTTTCGAACGACCAATATTTTACCTGCTCGCAAGTTCTGGTGCGAACCGGGGGGGGGGGGGGGGGTGTTTGGCGCATCCTTTGTGACACGTATACAGCGATCAGTGCTAAAAATATACACTATACTAATGACACTGGGAAGGTGTCAAGATCTATGGCGATCAAAGAGTTAAATGTGCTTGATGCATTTATTGTGTGCTTTTTTTACTAAGGGACGTGCCTATTTTATTTTCTGCTTTGCAGGGAAACAGAAACCAGCACATCCCCTCTGACAGGAAAGAGTTCTGTATTGTTCACAGAGCTCTGTCCTGACGTCCTGCTCGCTGATCAGCGGGTGTTGGCAGTCAGTCATTGGCCGGCACCTGCTGATTGTTTAGTGGTGGTTCCTGCTGAACTGGTTGAATTTCGATCTGTCTCTGGCCACTTTTAGTAGTTCAGGGCCAGTGTTTTATGCTTATGGCCCAAACACATGGTCTGAAAATCGGACGACAGATTGTCCGTTTTTTTTTTTACATGTTAGTCGCATATTGAAAGTGGAGGGGTTACTAAAGTTACAAAAATTCTTGTACGACAGAATAAAAAATTGGAAGTGATGTCACATGTTGTAGTGTATTTGTATTGTATTTTTGTACAACAACTGTACTGATTAAACAAAAATGGTACGATCTGGTATCGTACGAGAAATTTTTTCGTGCTTGTCCGATCAGATAATATCGGATAAACTGTCACGATCGGCTCTCGAAAGCTCAGTACTATCGATCCGATTATCGTATGATCGCTTCGAAAGCGGTATTTTTTTGTGCGATTTTCGGATCGTGTGTACGGGCCATTATAATCATTACGGAAGCCATGACATATTCTCCCATTTGGTATATTGAGGGACCAAAATATGACTATCTAGATTAAAGGCAATCTGTGTTCATATTAACCCCCCTGGCGGTATTCCCAAGTCTGACTCGGGGTGAGATTTTTCGGCTACGATCGTTAACCCCGAGTCAGACACGGGCTCGCCTCGCTGAATCTACAGGCTTGGTTTACTTACTTTGTCCCTGGATCCAGTGATGCCACCGCGCTGTGTGAGCGAGCAGGACCTCGCTCGATTCACACAGTGCCCTCCTGTGCCGCCGATCTCTGTTCCCTGCGACGTTACGACGCACGGGAGCGAAGAACGGCGCCAAATTCAAAAAGGTAAACAAACACCTTACATACAGTATACTGTAATCTTATAGATTACAGTACTGTATGTATAAAATACACACCCCCCTTGTCCCTAGTGGTCTGCCCAGTGTCCTACATGTACTTTTATATAATAAAAACTATTCTTTCTGCCTGCAAACTGTAGATTGTCCATAGCAACCAAAAGTGTCCCTTTATGTCAAAAATGGTTTTAGAGCAGCTAGAAAACAGCGATAATAAATTATAATCACTTGCAGAATTGTGCGATAGCGATTTGTGGGGAAATTCGTCATAAAAAGTAAAGTAATGACAGCGACAATTCTGCAACTGAGCACATTTCAGTGATTTTGAGTTGATTACATTATTGAATAATTTTTATTATAATTATATTATTATTTGTTATAATTATTTATAATTATTTATTATATTATAAATAATATATTATTAAATATATTATAATTTATAATTTTTATATTAAATATATTATAATTTATAATTTTGTTTTTAAAAAAATGTCATACCCGGGATGCCTACTAGACTCTTGTTTGGTCAGATTTAAGTGAGTTATTCCTAAGGCCTCGTACAGACGACCGAGAAACTCGACGGGCGAAACATATCATTTTGCTCGTCGAGTTCCTTATGAAGCCGTCGAGAAACTCGACAAGCCAATTTTCTCCATTCCGTCGAGGAAATAGAGAACATGCTCTCTTTTTGGCTCGTTGAGTTTCTCAACAGTTTCCTCGACGAAAATGTACACACAACCGGTTTCCTCAGCAAAAAAATATCTCCCAGCAAGAATTACAGGCCTACAGTATAAAACGCCAAATTTCCTTGCAAATAATGGTACCGCTTTCAGCACCTTTTTTCTGAAATAATCATACCGCCAGGGAGGTTAAACATTCTACTTAGTTATAATTAATAAATAATGTAAATTGATGGTAAAATAAAAAATATATATATTTAAATATTTAAAGTATATTTCAGGCTAAATGTCCCTATGATTTATTTCTTTAAAATTTCTGCAGGTATGGAAAACACATGTTGATCTACCAGAAATGTGCATAAAGCACGCCAAAGACAAATCGCTGCACCAAAATTGTCAGTTTTTGCTTCAGATTTATGAAACTGTCTTGGAAAGTGTCGGCACGTTAATCCTCAGTGCAGTTTATACAAAATAAAATTAAAACTAAAAAAAGCCCCCATTATTAAACAAACAGCAAAGAGGTTGATCCCTACAAAAGCTTCCAATTCCCTAACACTATGGCCAAATATACCCCTTTTTATAGTAAGGCAAACTTAACCAAACCCTACTTATTAGCCCCTTCTAAAGTCTCATACACGCGATCGGATTTTCGTTGGACAAAGCGTAGGACTTTTGTCTGAAGGGCGTTGACTGTAAACTTGTTCTGCACACAGACAGCAAAATGTTGTCAGCCAACAAATATGAAACTATGTGTTTTTTCAGCTATTTAGCGCCACCCTTTGGGCAACTTCTGCGAAATTTGTGTTATGGTTAGCATTGCATCTGAGCATGCGTGTTTGTACTTTGGATTTTTTTCCGACGGACTTGTTTACACACGATCAGATAATAAGACAACACACACATGCTATCCAACATTTGTTGTCGGAAAATCTGGCAATTGTCCGATGGAGCATACAAACGGTTGGATTTTCCAACAATACCCTACCATCACACAATTCCCATCGGAAAATCCGATCGTGTGTACGTGGCTTAAGACATAGTTCAAAGGCCATGCAGTGCATTATTTTTTTTACATTTCTTCTGGGCAAGTCTGCACAAACGCTTGCCGGGGCTGCAAATATTGAACCGGCAGGGTTCACCTCTAGCCCAAAACTTGAACCTAATCTCTTCCTCATATAATACAGTATACAGTGTTTACGTCTGCTTTTATGTCTCTATGCATTGAGATCATGAAAACTTGTCTGAGGTAACCTTCTCTTATCTCACTCATTAAATGAATCATCTCTTCATAAAACACACCTCTTCAGCCTTGTAGCTATATGACAAGCCTCAGCTGGTCAGGCATGTCTCATTGGCATATGACAGCCCACATCGCAATACTGTCAACACTCTGGTTTCAATTACTTTCGCATGAATTGATAACGTTATTGTCCTCATACTGAAACAGAGCCTTCGTTTATAGAAAGATGTTTCTGACTATTGATAGCAGCACACAAAATCCACTTCCCATATTCCTCCAAAATCAAAAAGGATGTTACAATGCAAGGCAAGAGTCAACTACAACTTGTTTATCGCATAGGTGTTCCATTGCTGCTGACTTAAGGCGGCCATGGATGGATCGAATCTCGGCCAGTTTAGCAGGGACCGGCCGAGATTCGATCCATGCCAGTGGCGACCAGTCCATTAGGGGCGCACCCCCTCTATTCCCCCCCTATATGCATAGCATGAATCTATCTAAGGCTGCCACGGCCGCCCCCTATTTATGTGTCCGGCCCATTTTAGGGAACCAGGCACATGAATTACAGCGGGCAGGTTTTTTTTTGTTTTTGAAGCACCTGATTAGAGCTCTAATAGGCTTTAAAATAGCGTGGGCTCGGGTCACAGAGAATGCATCCTGAGCCCCCCCAGGTGGGTTGCAACAGCAAATGAATATTCGCTGTTGCAACACTGATCCTCCTCCTGGCCAATTGGGAAGCAGGTCTGGTACCCGTCACCTGATTGTCTGACAGTACAGGCAATCATATTGGATGCCTTGCAAAGAGGAGAGAAGAGACACATGCGTCTCTATGAGAGGAAACAGAGCCACATCTTGCTGCCATTTACCCACTGCCTGACCCACCACTAAGATGGGGTAAGTGCCGGGCAGACAGGGGTGCTGGATGAATGATAGCTGCGGTTATCATTAGGGTCCTCCTGGATTAGTCTGCTCCACTGACTGGGTGGGGTGGCTGTGTACGTTCGTGTCGCTGGCCACGAGGGGGGGTGTCGCTGAATGAGTTGGTTGATCCATCTGAATTCATCTATGGGCAGGCAGGTTGTACTGAAGTCAATCTATTGATCGACTTCAGCACAATCAGCCTGTCGGATTTTTTTCAAGTGATGGCTGCTGGTGGCTAAAACTGCCAGCCAGGATCATTGTGTTTGCTGCAAGAGGGATTCCACCAATCAACACAGTCAGTGGTGGAAGAAAAGTAAATTGCATGATCTATGGGCTGCTTTAGGCATTGTGGGGGTCTACATTCTGTGCCATGCACAAGCTGGGGAAAGATTTTTTTAAGTATAAAATGCTCCAGTGAAGTGGGTGCAATCTCTAATTGGATGACAAGTAATTTGCTAAAACACTGAATAACATAAACATTTGACGTTTTGATTTTTTATAAACCAATGTTTTAACCTTTTTTGACAATTTTTGCCTCTCAGTGCTGGTGATCTCCTTTAGCGTCTTTCGGCTGCTCCCTACCTACATGCAGGCCTTCCAGGGTCAGCGCCGAATTATTGCTCGGACCGACTTCCTGATGGTGACAATGCTGGATCATGCCAGTGCAATGTGTGCCAGCACAGCAGCTTATTGATTCCACCAGGGTGTGCATGACAGTCTTACAATGCAAAAAGGACAATTGAGAGTTTGTCACCCCATAACAGGGAGTCCTAAAACAAGTACCTTCATGACAAGATCACCTGCTGGTATTCTTCTAATAAAAGCTGGAAATGTAATAATATTTGTCTTATTTAATCAGAATGTTAGAACCTAAATTAGAGTTTAGTAATTGAGTTTACATATACTTTATAGAATATCTCAGTGCATAGAAGGGCTCAGTGAGTGGAGGGTGTGACCACATTGCATTGGCAGTAGGAGGGCTACAAGAGACTGAAAGTAAAAAAAAAAAAAAACTGCAAGACAAAGGCATAATGAGCTAGTATGACTAGCATACTAGCTCATTATGCATTACTTACCTCAGATCGAAGCCCCCAAAGCTGTCCTTGTCTTCCCCTCCAGCTGCAGACATATGTCCTGGGAGGTTTCTTCTGGATATCACCGCGCCGGCGCTGTGATTGGCTGGAGCGGCGATGACGTCACTCCGCGTATGCGCGCGGGAGCCGTCAAAGCCAGCATTATTCATTCAGAAAACCGGCATTCTCAGTGCGATTGCGCCGCTTTCTACGGCGCGCATGCGCCGTAGACAACGGTGCATTCTTTTTGGCAAATATCTCCTAAACCTTGTAGGTTTAGGAGATATTGCAAACACCTACAGGTAAGCCTTAATCTAGGCTTACCTGTAGGTGAAAGTTGTAATGGAGGGTTTACAACCACTTTAAAGTGGTTGTAAACCTCAGGCCTCGTACACACGACCGAGAAACTCGTCGTAAAAGAAACATCGTTTTCCTCGACGAGTTCCTTGTTAGGCTTGTCGAGAATCTTGACAAGCTTTCTTTGCGTACACACTGTCAAGACAAAATCTCGTCGTTCTCAAACGCGGTGACGTACAACACGTACGACGGCAATATAAAGGGGAAGTTCGATTCCACTGGCGCCACCCTTGGGGCTGCTTTTACTAATCTCATGTTACTGCGTGTTAAGTAAAAGTTTGGTGAGAGACGATTTGCGCTTTTCAGTCCGTTACAGCGTGACGAATGTGCTATCTCTATTAAGAAAGCTACTTTTACCAAAGGTGCGCTCCCGTCTCATACTTTATTCTGAGCATGCACAGGTTTCTAAGCATACACACAAACGTGTTTCTTGTCGTAAACACGACGAGGAAATTAAGACTCCCGACGAGGAAAAAGAGAACTTGTTCTCTTTTTTTCTCGTCGAGATCCACAACAGTTTTCTCGACGAAAAACATACACACGACTGTTTTTCTCGGCAAAAAAAGTTCTGCCACCAATTTTCTTGATGGATTTTGTCGAGGAAAACGGCCGTGTGTACGAGGCCTCAGACATGAAATATGAACAAAGCATATCCTTCTATAAGATGTACTTGTCTCACTTAAAAGCAATAAGGCGTTTATTTAATAAAGCTGGAGAGTGCAAAATCTGGTACACTTCTGCATAGAAACCAATCAGCTTCCAGGTTTGAAGTTAGAAGCTGATTGGCTACTATGCACAGGTGCACCACACTGTGAGTGCTTCAGTTGTACTAAATCTACCCCTAAATATCATTGATGTCTGTTGCTTTGTTCTTCTGTTATCAGCACGAACGCCTTCTGACAAGTTTTCCTGACACCAAGAGAATAAAAAGGTGACGGGGAGGGGCTTCTAGCAGATTGACAGCCTCAGCTCTGTTCCTGTGTGTCGTGTGAAGGGGGTGTGTCTCTTTCCTCCAATTAACTATCAGAGCTCTTCTCACTGAGCTCCGCAGTGTGTCATTTCAGCTCCCTGCCCTACTTTTCTGAAAGCTCAGACAGCTTTATAAATTCTGTATGAATGTAGAGAAGGCTTCAAATAAACAGGTACAACTTATATAGGAGGATTTGTTTTATCTCTGTGTATCACCTGAGGCCAGTCACTTCACTGGGTATATGAAAGGTTTACAACCACTTTAAAGAACCTGAGACTTCTAACTATATACACAGCACACATACCTGTATGCCACAGTTGTCAAACCCACAAAATATTTTTAACATGTATGTTGAGGAGAGCCGGCTTTGCCAATTGGTGCACTGTAGTGGTGCCATGCTGGATTGCTGTACGGACACACACAAAAAAATCCATTCTTTCAGTTTTGCATCCTGTGTTGAGGAGCAACAAAGCATTGTAAGCAGATTTCTGCCCTGTTTATGGCTTGAGTTCAGTTTGGCTTTAAACGTTATCTGTTAATGAGGTATACAACCATAACACCAGGAAGTTCACCAGCTTTTCACACTTTAATGACTTGTTTCTGCAATAATGATCCATGATCTGCAGACTGCAATTTGTTCAGCAGAAGAACCTCTTGGCTTGAAATTGAAGGGTTTAGACCAGCAGGAATATTTCCTGTGTACTAATAAACCATGATGTATTTTTACAGCGCAAACACTGTTATTATATTATAATGCACTTTAACTCATTTTAGTAGATAGTGATGGAAATGAAAATAACAATCAAGACCAGTCCATGTATAAATAGTCATTTAAACCTCCTGTTGGCAGGACAATGTAACCATTTTCTCCCAAGGCATGAAGCAGCTGTAGCATTTTGCAGAGGCCGTGCGGCAAAAATAAATAAATAGCCGAACATAGTGAGAAAAGGAGAGGGTTTAGCATTTTAATACCTCAGACACATTAAAGTGTCACTAAACCCACAGCAGTAAAATCAGTGGCCCAGATTCAGAAACAACTTACGGCGGCGTATCTTTAGATACGCCGCCGTAATTTCAAATCTGCGCCGTCGTATCTTCAGGCCGATTCTCAAAGCCAGATACGTTGAAAAAATAGGCTTCCTCCGCCGACGTAACTTGCATACGCCGGCGTATAATTGTGTGCAATTTTCCGCTGGCCGCTGGGGGCGCTTCCGTAGATTTTCCGCGTCCAATATGCAAATGACCTAAATACGCCGATTCAGAAACGTACGTGCGCCCGTCGCATTTTTTTACGTCGTTTACGTAAGGCTTTTTACGGCGTAAAGTTACCCCTGCTCTATGAGGCGTAGCCAATATTAGGTATGGACGTCTGAACAGCGTAGATTTTTTCACGTTTTACGTCGTTTGTGTTAGTCGTCCGTGAATGGGACTGGGCGTAAGTGACGTTCATGTAGAAACCAATGAGTATTTGTGGCGTAATTTTGAGCATGCGCACTGGGAGACGTCCACGGACGGCGCATGCGTCGTTTGTAAGAAGCATCATTTACGTGGGGTCACGAGTAATTACCATAAAACACACCCACCACTTCCACATTTGAATTAGGCGGGCTTACGCCAGCCAATTTACGCTACGCCGCTGTAACTTAGGACGCAAGTGCTTTGTGAATACTGCACTTGCCTCTCTAAGTTGCGGCCGTGTATCGTAAATAATATACGCTACGCCCGCACAAAGATCCGCTCATGTCTCTGAATCTGGCCCAGTGTGTCTATGCAGTAAAGCATGCTTTTTTTACTCATTGTGGAACCTAAGGGGTTAATCCTCTGCATTGTGTAAAAAGGCTGTTTGATTCTGTCTTCTCTGATCCTCCCCTTCTTCCACTGCCCCAATCCATCTGCTGATAGAACAGAGCCTAATGTTGCTTACGCACGGTCATTTTTCGGGGTTCTAAAAAATGACGTTTTTTTTAATGTCATTAAAAACGATCGTGTGTGGGCTTCAGAGCATTTTTCGGGTTCTAAAAAATGGCCAAAAAAAATTCGAACATGTTCTATTTTTTAACGACGTTTTTAACGTTGTCGTTTTTCGGGTTGTAAAAAATGGTTGTGTGTGGGCTTTAACGACGTAAAAAATCCGCGCATGCTCAGAAGCAAGTTATGAGAAGGGAGCGCTCGTTCTGGTAAAACTAGCGTTCGTAATGGAGTAAGCACATTCGTCACGCTGTAACAGACAGAAAAGCGTGAATCGTCTTTTACTAACACAAAATCAGCTAAAGCAGCCCCAAGGGTGGCGCCATCCGCATGGAACTTCCCCTTTATAGTGCCGTTGTACGTCACCGCACTTTGCTAGAGCATTTTTTTTTTCACGATTGTGTGTAGGCAAGGCCGGTTTAATGATCAAGTTGAAAAAAGTTTTTTCTAGAGCCTGAAAAACATCATTTTTTAGAACGCGGCATTAGAAGGCACTCTGCACATGTTCAGTTTTGTGTATATTGCTTTTTGGGTGGGGGGGGTGCATGTGATCAACACTGTCCAGACAAAGGTCAGGCAGCCTCATAGGCCAGTCACAGGAGAATGAAAATGTCTTCTACAAGCTTTAACCAGTCACTGATAGAAGTCATAAGACTGCTATATACTGCTGATGAGAAAAGGCATTTAGAATAGTTTATATTTACTAAAACCATTGCATTTCCATGTTCTGTGTACTGTGGGAGACCAGATATAGTGAATGCAGGGTCCTGGGTTTAGCAACACTTTAACCACTTGCTTACTGGGCACATATACCCCCTTCCTGCCCAGGCGAAATTTTAGCTTTCGGCACTGCGTCGCTTTAACCAACAATTGCACGGTCGTGCGACGTGGCTCCCAAACAAAATTGTCCTTTTTTCCCACAAATAAAGCTTTCTTTTGGTGATATTTGATCACCTCTGCATTTTTTATTTTTTGCGCTATAAACAAAAAAAAAAGAGTGACAATTTTGAAAAAAACACAATATTTTTTCCTTTTTGCTATAATAAATATCCCAATTCTTTTAAAAAAAAACGATTTTTTTTCTCAGTTTAGGCCGATACGTATTCTTCTACATATTTTTGGTAAACAAATAAAAAATAATAAGCATATAGTGATTGCTTTGTGCAAAATTTATAGCGCCTACAAAATAGGGGACAGAATTATGACATTTTTTTTATTATTATTTTTTTTACTAGTAATGGCGGCGATCTGCGACATTATGGCGGACACATCGGACACTTTTGACACATTTTTGGGACCATTCACATTTATACAGCGATCAGTGCTATAAATATGCACTGATTACTGTATAAATGTGACTGTCAGGAAAGGGGTTAACACTAGGGGGCGAGGAAGGGGTTAAATGTGTTCCCTACTAGTGATTCTAACTGTGGGGGAAGGGGACTCACTGGGGGAGGCAACCGATCTGTGTGCCTATATACAAGGGACAAAGCATCTGTCTCCTCTCTCTGACAGGACGTGGATCTGTGTATTTACGTATTTAAGTCCTTGCCTGTGTAACGGCCGATCGCGGGTGCCTGGTGGACATCGCGGCCTCCAGGCACGTGCATCTGCATCTCAGTGACGCAGTGGGCGCGCGCGCCCCCCAGTGGCCGGAGGAGCCGAGGACGTCAACAGACGTCCTCCCGGCATTTGAGAGCCACCTTATGGCCGTCATTTGTCTATGGCCCCAGTTCCAAGTGGTTAATGAAATGGCACTCAACATTTCTTCATTGGTCTAGAATGGGGTTTTATTTTTGTACCCACTTTAGCTTGTGATATGTTGTAAAGGCTGCTCGATTGAAATCATAGAAGCAAAAGTATTACATAGTTGTAACCAGTGACAATGTAACAACTGTTAAGACAATCGTTGAAGCAAAAGGCAATGGTAGCAGCTCCTACTTACAGATACTGTATACCAGGGGTGTCCAAACTTTTTTTAAAGAGGGCCAGATTTGATGAAGTGAACATGCGTGAGGGCCGGCCATTTTGCCTAACATTCTTTGAACCATTAAAATGCAGTCTAAGGCCCCGTACACACGACCAGTTTCCTCGGCAGAATTCAGCTTCCGACCGAGTTTCTGGCTGAATTCTGCCGAGGAAACTGGTCGTGTGTACACTTTCGGCCGAGGAAGCCGACGAGGAGCTTGACGAGGAAATAGAGAACATGTTCTCTATTTCCTCGTTGTTCTATGGGAGCTCTCGTCCCGCCGAGCTCCTCGGCGGCTTCAGGGCTGAACTGGCCGAGGAACTCGATGTGTTTGGCACGTCGAGTTCCTCGGCCGTGTGTACGAGGCCTAAGTGTGTTCATCCGAGCACTAATACACTGCTCAACAAGAATTCTCTTGCCTTTGTGGCTGTGTGTGGTGAAGAGATGAGCTTGGCCGTGTTATTTGGATATACCGTATTGATATTTATCGGCGTATAACACACACCTTCCCTTTAAGAGGGAAGTTTCAGGAAAAAACTTACATTTTAAATAACTGTGAAGCAAAATAAGTGTCAGTGTCCATCAATGCAGTCTAATCAGAGCCCATCTGCAGCCTCACCATTGCCATAAATGCAGCCTCACCGTTGCCATGAATACTGCTCACCATTGCCATGAATGCAACCTTGCCATTGCAATGAATACAGCCTAACCATTGCCATCACTGCAGCCTGATTGATGCCCATCTGCAGCCTCGGAGGGGACAGGCAGGGTGGCAGGATGACCGCCAACAGATTACATTAGAATCTCCTGTTTACATGGCGGCCTCTTTAATACAGTCCCGCCTCCTATAATAGACAGAACAGTTAGGAGACCCAGGAGACAGGACTTCCAATTACAGACGCCGCCGAGTAAACAGGAGATTCTCCTGTATGTAATCTGATGGTGCTCGTCCCGCCCCCTTCCTGTCCTGTCCGAGGCAGCGCTGATAAATACAGTATATATCTTTTGTGGCCCTGGGGGCCACAAAAGATATGTATGTCCAAATTACCAGGGGGGCCACATTAAACCGGAACGCGGGCCGCAATTGGCCCGTGGGCCGGACTTTGGACTTGACTGCTGTATACTATGCAAGGGGTCCTTTCTCATGGACAGCATCCTTTCCGATCAGCAGGAAATACATAAACAGATCCCTGGCTGACTCACAACACAATGGAATGAATGGAACTTTTGTGTCTGTTCAGTTTTTTCCTCCACTGGCTTCTTAGGTCCCTTTCAAACTTTTATCTGTCATGGTAAGTTGGAAAATGGAAACGCACACAAACCTATTATTTATTTTATATTTTGTTTTGTACGTAGGTGGACTTGGAGATAGTTGGATGGAAACAGATTTCCTTCTCTTTATATCTGGTTAACCATAAACTAAAACTATGGCCCCGTACACACGACCGAGTTTCTCGGCAGAATTCAGCCAGAAACTCGGTCGGAGCTGGATTCTGCCGAGAAACTCGGCCGTGTGTACACTTTTCAGCGAGGAACCCGTCGAGGAACTCGTCGGGCCGAAAAGAGAACATGTTCTCTATTTCCTCGTTGTTCAGGGAGGAAAGTCGGCCCGCCGAGCTCCTCGGCGGCTTCCACACTGAACTCGCCGAGGAACTCAATGTGTTTGGCACGTCAAGTTCCTCGGTTGTGTGTACGGGGCCTAAGTTTCTTCTGTTCAGATCAGCCTGAAAAACTTACAGGCTGATTTGATCAGAAAGTTTATCCGAAAGGATGGCATGACTAACATTATTGACAAAGTTTTGATGGCCTTATATTTTGTTATTATTACAACACTGTTTCCCGTAAATGTTAACTCTGAGTATCTATTGTAGATTAGAAGATTACACCCTTAAGACTCGTAAACAAGATGAGAATATTGGGCGAATGATCGACCATTTTTTTCCCCTTTTGCATGCTAGTCTCATATCGAGACTGGAGAGGTTACTAAAGTTCTGAAAATTCTCGTACGACAGAATTCAACTTCGGAAGTGATGTAATGTGTTGTATTGTATTCTATTCTTTCATTTCTGTGGTCTTGGTCTTCCAATTCTTTTTGGATGAATACTGCGCTGATTAAATAAAAATTGTAGGTTCTGGTTTCGTACGAGAAAATTTTCGTGTTTGTCCCTTCAGAGAATTTCGCACAAACTGTCGCGCTCTCGTACAATCGCTTCAAATGCGGTATTTTTTAGTCCGATTTTCTGATTGTGTGTTCTAGGCTTGTGCTCAATGCATAAGGCACATATATTGTATTCTATCCACTGAATTCAAATTTCCTCCCACTTTTTACTCTTTGTGATTGAAATTGTCAGAGAAGAAAAACAAGGTACTTGAGGTTCCATAAAAGAAAAGTTTATAGGTGTTCTTTGTGTTATTTTTAGGCCTGCGAGCAGAAAATTAGGTTTGGGAACAATTATACTCTCCTGCCATTACCTCAAATAAATTATTCAGAATCACAAAAGCTCCATATTTTGGATTTTTTTTAAAGCCATTTGGTTCTGACTAATAACTGAAGCATTTCATATAAGTTTGTCTCATATGTTTTATTACTGAAATGTCAAATATATGTCTGATTGGTTCTGCAGAACACATTTATCATGGCGTAATTAAAATCTAACTGTAACCTAGAAGGACCTATGAGGGTAGGGCTTACACTGCTGATTTATTTTTTAAAACAGAACTCTATTCTCATCTGTTTCTGTCCTATCTGCTTCTCCCCTTGGTGCTCAGTGGAAAACTGTGTGGCTCTTTAATTCTATCCCCCTCCCCACTGTGTCGCTCCAAATTTTCATTGAGGGGAATTGCAGCTGGCACACTACCTGTATGCAGATGTCCAGCCTGCCACAAGACCTGGTGACTGTCTGACATGCCCCCTAGGCTTTAGAGGGTTTTATTTACTGCTGCTGTGTTCTTTATGGTGCACACAGCTTCCACTGTGCCAGTGCTAGTCAAATAACTATTTAATCTCTAATGCTAGCCCTTAGTTAAAATGACACTAATCGATATAGTACATAGTTCTAGTCCATGTTAGGCGTGACCAAGAGAGGGTGGCTGCATTCCTACATACAACGGGAACGAGAATGAATGTAGTCACTAGGGTTGCCACCTTTTCTTCAAGCTCCGAGCACTTTAGGGCCTGGGGCACCTTTGGGTGCCCCAAGGAGGGTAGTAATGCGGTGCGCATAGCGTGCCACAGCAAACAGTGCATGTGGCTAAATTGTTCTTGCTGGCATCATCGCCCTGCCACCCAGTGATGTCGAACCTGCCCCCAGACAGCCACCCACGGCTCCCGGACAGCAGCAGATTTGTGTGTGATTAATTTGGTTACTTGGGGAGCCACAGCCCAGTCTGAATAATGTGTCCGGGTTTCAGTCTGCCTGACAGGTGGCAACCCTAGTAGCCGCCCTCTAACAGGAAGTGAGGTCACAGCAGCAACAAATTGGAGCTTTGGAGAAGGCTGGGCGCCTTGGCCTGCATTTGCCGGTGTGTAAGCCGATCGGGCGTATAAGGCGACCTCCCAATTTTACAGGTTTTTAAGATTTTTTGCTTGTACTCACCGTATAAGACGACCCTCCTTCCGAGGCTTACAACGCTTCATATTTCTTCCTTCTGGAGCCATATTCTTCTTCATTCTTGCTGGAGCTGGAGCCATATTCTTCTTCCTTCTTGCTGGAGCCAATCACGGCGAGCGATATAATCTATTAATGAATACAAAGCCTGCTTGGATTGGCAGAGGCTGTAACATCATCAGCCCACGCCTCTCTGACTCTCAAAGCCAATCCGAGCAGGCTACTGTATGTAGCCTGCTCAGAATGGCAGAGGTTGTTACTCCAATCCGAGCAGGCTCTGTATTCATTTGAATACATTGCTCACCGGGATTGGCTAAGCGGTATATACTGTATGTAGCCGAAGCTACATACAGTATTACCACACATCCAGCAGGCATTCAAGCAGCTGACCCGGCGTATAAGACGACCCCTGCTTTTTGGCCAGTTTTTTTAAGTGTTAGGCCTCGTACAGACGAGCGGACTGTCCGCTCGAGATTTCTGTCTAATGGTTGTACACACCATCAGACAGAAATCCGCGCGTACACGATACGCTGAGAGCGCTGACCGGATTGTTCTGGCAGGGGACTGTCCCCAGTCAGAACACAATAGAACAGCAGATCGCTGCACTAACATCAGGTACTTAGTACAGTGGCTCCTCCGGAGCTGTCAGTATTTTTTGGGGCTTTTCCCCTCTATTTTCACCTGATAATCTGGCCAGTAACACACCTCCTGTATTAGAGTGCCCCCACTCTGGATTAGGGAGAAACAGACACCTTTGGATAGCAGTCTGGGGGTACAGATTTAACAACACTAAATCTGGCCATAAATGGATTGAATTTTGCCCATTTTAGAAGGGACCGCCCAAATTTTGATCCTTCTATGGCCGTTCCCGCTAGAGAGAAGCTGATCTAGAGATTGGCTTCTCTCAAATGGTATTTCAGTCCCTGTTAGTGCAACTGAAGCAAAAAATCAACTATGGGTGGCAAGGCACTGTCAAAATATCTCTGGGATAAAGCTGTGGACAGGCACAAGTCAGGAGAGGGATGCAAAGGAATTTCAAAGGCTTTATCAATGCCTAGAAGTACAGTGAAGTATATTATTAATATGTTGAAGTTATTTGGTACAACACAGACCCTCCCTGGATCAGGACGTCACGTTGGGGGGCTACCAAGAGGCCTACAGCAACTCTGAAGCAGTTGCACCAATTTATGACAAAGAGTGGTCGTTGTGTGCATGTGATAACAATATTACAAATTCTCCACAAATGTGGCTTGTATGGGAAGTTTGCAATAAAAAAGCCACGCCTCAAGAAAGGCCACATGCAGTCATGACTGAGCATTGCCAAAACGCACCTTGAATATTCTGAGGCCACATGGAAAAAGATGTTATTTTAAGATGAAACTAAAATTGTATTATTTGGCATCAACACCAAACTATATGTCTGGCAAGAAATCCAGAACAGCTCACCATCCAAATAACCCCATTTCTACAGTAAAGCATAGAGGTGGTAATATCCTTTTATGGTGGTGTTTCTCAAATTCTTGAGGAAAATCTGCTGCCCTCTGCCACAGAGTTGTCAGTGGGAAAAGGTTTACCATCTAATATGACAACAACCCAAAGCATTCAGCAAAAATGACCACACAGTGGTTGAAGGAGAAAAAGGTGAATGTCCTTCCATGGTCTAGTCAGAGCCCAGACTTAAACCCCACTGAAAATCTGTGGAATGACTGGAAGACGGCAGTCCACAAACGGTCACCATTAAAATTAACTGAACTTGAGCAGTTCTTCAAGGAAGAGTGTGCAAATATTGCAAAGTCTAGGGCCCAAATTCACGTCCAGCGGCGTATCCGATTTACGTTACGCCGCCGCAACTTAGACGGGCAAGTGCTGTATTCTCAAAGCACTTGCTCCGTAAGTTGCGGCGGCGTAGCGTAAATCGGCCGGCGTAAGTCCACCTAATTCAAATTTGTATCAGGGGGGCGTGTTTTATGTAAAACTACTGTGACCCGACGTGATTGACGTTTTTGCAGAACGCATGCGCCGTCCGTGGAATTTCCCAGTGTGCATTGCTCCAAAGACGCCGCAAGGACGTCATTGGTTTCGACGTGAACGTAAATGACGTCCAGCCCCATTCACGGACGACTTACGCAAACGACGTAGCTTTTTCAAATTTCGACGTGGGAACGACGGCCATACTTAACATTGGCTGCGCCTCATATAGCAGGGGCAACTTTACGCCGGGAAAAGCCTAACGTAAACGTCGTAACTTTACTGCGTCGGCCGCGTGTACGTTCGGGAATTGGCGTATCTAGCTAATTTGCATACTCGACGTGGAATTCGACGAAAGCGCCACCTAGCGGTAAAAAAAAAATGCAGTTAAGATCCGACGGCGTAAGAGACTTACGCCTGTCGGATCTAATGGATATCTATGCGTAACTGATTCTAAGAATCAGGCGCATAGATACGACGGGTCGGATTCGGACTTACGACGGCGTACATGGTGCTACGCCGTCGTAAGTCCTCTGAGAATCCGGGCCTTGATGTGCAAAGTTAGTAGAAACATATCCCAACAGACTAAATGCTGTAATTAAAGCAAAAGGTGGTTCAACAAAATACTGACACAAGAGGGTGATCCTTTTTCCAACTCATTAATTCATTTTTTTTTCTTTACATGTTGATGTTATATCTTATTACTTGGATTTTATAATAAATACAGCTGGATAAAACTAAAACTGTGTCTGTCTTCATTTCAGCCCTCAAAGGGGCTAATTCTTTTCTATACCCGCTGTATGTCCAGCTTAACAAACTGAAGCTAAACTCCAGCTAACACTTTTTAGGAAGTTATAGTAAAAAAAAAATTCCTTTTGAAATAAGGATTTCACATAAGTAAATAAAAGCTCACCATTTTAGGCACCCCCGTCAGTGTTAAATGCTACATCTGCAGGACAGCTTGTTCTGTTGAAAGATAACAGACTTACTGGCAGGATCACTAGGTGAAAATAAAAATAAGAAAGTCTAAAAAAGAAAACAAATGCAGCCATCACATCTATGAATTGGTAAGCTGCAGTAAAATAAATGTTTGCTTTTGCGTTTAATACTGCTTTAACTTATAACCTAACACTAAAATGAGACACCTAACAGTAACCATAATTTCTTTGGGCAGAATGAGAACATAGGGGGCTATGTTGAGGACGCAATATGAGAACAAGGAAACAATTTAGGCCCAGATCCACGAAGAAGTTACGTCGGCGTATCTATTGATACGCCGCGTAACTTCTAGGATGCTCCGGCGTATATCTTTGTTTTGTATCCACAAAACAAGATACGCCTGAAGCTGGGCTAGATCCGACTGACGTACGTCTTAGTACGCTGTCGGATCTAAGGTGCATATTTACGATGGCCGATAGGTGGCGCTTCCGTTGATTTCTGCGTCGAGTATGCAAATTAGCTAGATATGCCAATCCACAAACGTACGTCCGCCCGGCGCATTTTTTTACGTCGTTTACGTAAGGCTTTCTGGGTCTCTGCCAGGTATACGGGACTGGGCAGAGACTCACAGTGCCGTACGAAAAAAGCGTCATTTACGTGGGGTCAAGCTTATTTTACATAAAACACGCCCCCCTGTTCATCATTTGAATTCCGCGCCCTTACGCCGGGAGATTTACGCTACACCGCCGTAACTTTAGAGGCAAGTGCTTTGTGAATACAGCACTTGCCTCTCAAAGTAGCGGCGGCGTAGCGTAACTACGATACGCTACGCCTGCCTAAAATTACGCCGCGTTACGTGGATCTGGCCTGAACTCTTTAGACACATGTACTTTGAGCTACTGTATAATATAAGTGTTTTTTTTGCTAGCACTGCCCTTTTAGACCTTATCTGCCATATAAACAGCCGTTTTATAGCTGAAAACAAACTCTTATGTTATAATGCATTCAATATTCATTTACTTTGTATAACCTGCATCTGTCACTTGGATTGGTACATTTCATGTAATAGCTTTTGGCACCGTACAGTTAGTATGACCACTAGCAGTCCATTATTTCTTTAGCAAATCTTCATTTGTTTTTTACACTAAGCAAAGTCCAAGGTCTGTGCAGCAAATTAATCAGGATTTACGTAAGAACATGAGTAATTGGTAATGTCACAGCTGCCCTGTCATTCCTGAGTCCTCCCTTGTCCTTGTTTCTCCTATCTACTTATTACTTAGCTGTGGGCCCGAAACATTTTACTTTGCTGGAAATAAACAAATTCTTTATTTAATTTTTTTTTACAGAAAATCCTTTTTTTAAGACTCAAAGCGGATATAACGACATATAGCAATTAAAAAAATAAAATCCATCTGTTATAATCATAGTATACTAATGTTGCACTCAGCCTGGTAAATTGCGCCACTATTGTTCATATTTTATGAAAAAACAAAACCTTACATTCCTCCTGTTTGGGCATTCCCAGTTTTCTTGTGGGCAGGCGAAGCCCACAAGGATACATTTCCGGGATACAGTGCTGCTGAATAACCAGCATGCGCCGCCCGTTCTCACGCATGCGCAGTAAGCACAACTGCTGTGCATGCGCAGTAAACTTGTCAGGTTGCCATCCCAACGGGCGTCGTAGTTGGAAGTGTATAGAAAAAACAAAAATGTGGCGCTGATGAAAATTATAAAACAAAATCCATATGATGAGACAATTGCAAGTAGTAAAAAAGCCAAAGTCCACAGTAGAACCAGATATCTGAAGCGGGTGAGAGACAACAAAGTATAGATTCTTTAGACCGTGAAGATGGATATAGAAGTCTGCTTACCAGATGTAGAGACCTGAATAGGTGTACACCTATCAAGTCATACAGGCTTTTAGGTAACTGAGAACCTGGTGTCGTCTGCTGGTGGAAAGGGATATAGAATCCAATGAACCTTCCTCCTGAGTGTTTGTTGATTAGCCGAAAACCATGTAGAAATCTCAGACACGAGAATCGATGATTGACCAAAAGGAAAGTAAAACACACATAGCGTGATACTGCATATGGGTGAAATTTATTTTGAGGAAATAAAAATTTTACACTCACGTGTGACCGGAGGTAATATAAGCGCTTGTACAATAAGAAGGCAGAAAGGGTCAGTGTCTTCTCCCGACGCGTATCGTTCAATAGAACATCGTCTTGGGGCGCCAAGACGATGTTCTATTGAACGATACGCGTCGGGAGAAGACACTGACCCTTTCTGCCTTCTTATTGTACAAGCGCTTATATTACCTCCGGTCACACGTGAGTGTAAAATTTTTATTTCCTCAAAATAAATTTCACCCATATGCAGTATCACGCTATGTGTGTTTTACTTTCCTTTTGGTCAATCATCGATTCTCGTGTCTGAGATTTCTACATGGTTTTCGGCTAATCAACAAACACTCAGGAGGAAGGTTCATTGGATTCTATATCCCTTTCCACCAGCAGACGACACCAGGTTCTCAGTTACCTAAAAGCCTGTATGACTTGATAGGTGTACACCTATTCAGGTCTCTACATCTGGTAAGCAGACTTCTATATCCATCTTCACGGTCTAAAGAATCTATACTTTGTTGTCTCTCACCCGCTTCAGATATCTGGTTCTACTGTGGACTTTGGCTTTTTTACTACTTGCAATTGTCTCATCATATGGATTTTGTTTTATAATTTTCATCAGCGCCACATTTTTGTTTTTTCTATGTTCTATTTGTGACAAAAAGTGATCTATTTTTTGTTGTGTTGGCTGCTTAGTTTAGGATTACTTTGGCAGCGCATTACCACATAGACGCTTCTTGTGTCTATATTTTTTCCTTGTCGTAGTTGGAAGTGCCCGTCCCGTTGACACGATGATAGCCCTCGGCGCTCCTGGGAAAAAATGACACACATCTTCCAGGAGCAATAGCGAGCACAGGCGAGCACAGGCGCAGAGGAAAAATTAGGTCAATCACCGTGGAGAGGAAGTGGCAGATTACAAGGGACTGGCCTGCATAGCAACAGTGCAGAAGGGGTGAGTAAAAGAAAAAAAAGTTCCAAATGTTGTTGCTGAAGTTTAAAGTGGTTGTAAACCCACCGCTGCAGGGCCTTCGATCTGAGGTAAGTAATACATAATGAGTTAGTTCGTTTTTTTTTAAGGGTTTACAACCACTTTAATGCTGTTTTCTGCTATACAGTAAATTTTATGGGTGGAACTCCACTTTAACTCTACTTGTTCACACTCTGCATGCTTTAAGCTGTTAAGTACCTTTTTTGATTGATTGTTATAATGGGTTGCACCAGCGTGCAAATGCCTGGTGTGCCCAATGGCCAGTCAGGGCCTGTACAATGCTATTTGTAATTGTAGAACCTGGTTACTTCCAAGTACCGGTGCTATTAAAATTTAGAGGGCGATCAGAGTTTTAGTAGACTCTGATCCAAATTGTTATGTTCAAAACAGGGTCTCTGTCTCAGCTTGGCTGTGCTGTGAGCTCATTCTGTTGTACTGGGGTGTTCTTCCCACCCCAGTGCAGTAGATGGCAGCAGTGGAGTCAAGGTTTGGGTGCTTTTCCATAGCAGCCAATCAGGAGGGTTGAGCCTCGCTGTGCATGCTGGGGGAGGGTATTTATGGGGCAGACCCCATTAGTTCTGGGTCTTCTTCCAGTGTGGCGCCCACCTTTAGGGTGACCACATCACTGCACCCCGGAGTTATGGCCTACCTGGCCGGGGCATTCGTGCGTGCCACGCGGTGTTCCTGGTTCCGGGACCATGTTGGTCTGGAACATTTGACCAGCGGCGGGGGCCTCAGTGATCAACTGGGTTTTCATTCTTGAAGATCCCAAGTGGTATAGCTGTTCGGTGGGGAGTCCATCTGCGGAGAGCCAATGAGAGGCTGGCGATCCAAAAGGATTATGACAAACCACCGGGGATCAAGGTAGCCGGACACTGAAGGATTGATCACCTGTCAGTCGGTACCTGGGCGACTATAAGAAGGAGATCCAGGTGCAATTCTTCAAGGAGTGTCGTCTCCGTAATTGTAATCAGTGAGGGCCTGTGGCAGAGGTTTTTCAAGTCCATTCCAGGAGGGTCTGTGGCAGTGACTTTTCCCAGAAAAAAGTTCGAGTGATACTCCGGATGCCAGGTTAGTGGGAGAGGCCTGTCCGGGTACACTAAACCCACTCAGGCAGGAGTGGTGTGGAAAGTTTTACATATGGGAGAAGGACTGTTTCCAAATACTACGCCTGAATCTGCTGTTCTCCTTCTTCCTTTAACTCTATCCTTTCATCACCGGTTTATTGTTTTTACCCGGCTGGGTAATAAAGAGCACAGCAAAAGACACCTGTTGCGGACATTCCATTACTACTGCTATATGCACCGTACACCCCTAGGAATAATGTATTGCCACTGGTCACTGATGCATTAGAGACCAGTGCCATTTAATTAACCCCTTTGTGCTGCATTGGTGGCACCAGTGTCAATGTTTATAAACCCCTTCATACTGCAGCATACAGGGGTTAATTAACACTGCCACTGGAGCTACTGCCACTAATGCAGCACAAAGGGGTTAATTAAACGCCACTGGTCACTAATGCATCAGTATGACAATACATTAACCCCCTCCATGCTGCAAATTACAAATACCCCCCCCCCCCCCCGTAACGACGTCACTGAGTGTAAACTATTTAAATAATTTTTCACATATTTATGTCAATTTGGATTTTATTGGTTTGAGGAATATTTCACTATCCCAGCGTGGGTAAGCAATGATAGGCTTAGAATTTGGAGTATTGTATAGCCTGCTTTACACATAGAAAGTTTAGTTTGATTAATGTAGAACTCCAATCAACAGCAACACAAAGCTGAAGTGGATTATATTCTTTCTCTCTTCTACTAAAAATAATGTTTTATTGGTGTCTGAGTCCCTTTTGTAAATTTCCCTGCAGTTCCTTTGCTGTAATAAATAAAGACACAGACGACAGTAGAAACTGATGGAGGATTCCACCCTTCACCCCTCTGATGTTTTGGCTGGAGGTAAACTTTATTCAGCATAGACACCATCAATTCAGTTATGTAGTCTGTTTTACTTACACCATATTTTATCACATACACTGGCTGATCTTTAAAGTCCTACTCCTGACATTTCTTTTTTTTTCCCACGTTGTCACAAATTTTCTAGAATGTGAGGAACCATAGATGAAAGCTGACCTTTCTGTGCTTCATTGTTTTCTACCTCACAGGCGAAACACAGTTTCTTTTGTGCACAGGAATGGAGTAAGAGGAGCTAGAAACGAACTAGAAAGGCTCATGCAAAAAGTGAAAAATGAAAAGTAACATAACGTAGGCAAAAGCAGTAATATTATAATCTTTGTTGTATTGTCACTTACAAATACTTTACTTACAAAACTCATGAGGTGGCATTTAAATAACTGAATAACTCAGTGATCAAGATTCCTGAGTGCTTGTTGTTGTCATTCACCATGTTAATTGGATATGTGTAACTTCGTGTTATGTTACGCTAGAATCAATCAGTGCTTTTACCTGAGGGAAATGAAAAGAATTGCAGTCTGTATACTGTAAAAGTACATGTAGACATGAGGTGACAATTGCCTTTTTTGGCGTTTGGGTCTATGGTGCTCATTCAGGGCTGGGCCAAGGAGGAAGTGGCACCTACTTTGCGTGCCATGCCACCGGGGGGCCCTGTGTTGGTGTCAGTGAGAGGGAGGGAAAAAAAACAGCTGTGCCAAAGGGGGGAGTTTATGGGGGGAGCAGGGAGCACAGAAGGAAGTAGTTGATGGTCTGGACAAGTAGTACAGTGAGCCGTCAATGGTGTGGGAAAGCAATACAGAAGGGTCAGTTTATAGACGAGAAGGGACATACTGCTGCCTAAATATTTTTTTACTCTAATGCAAGGAATGCAACCTGCCGCAGCTGTACTGTGGCAGGTTGGCTCTCCTGGGCGAATCGTTGTTATGGTAAGTCGACCACTTTAATACGACAAGGGGACGCACGCAAAGCCGATGCGCGTGGCCGGCAGCCGAGATGTCTACTGGCCACCTGCGATTGCTCCTGAGAGAGACAGAACCGGGATCTATCAATGCAAACAGACAGATCTCTGTTCTGTCAGGGGAGGATAGACAGATCGTCTGTTCCTAGTCCTCCCCCAGTCACTACACTGCCCCCACAGTTAGAACCACCTCCCTAGGGAACACTTTACCGCTTGATCGCCCCTAGTGTTAACCCCTTTTTTGTGAAATAGATGTATAAGGCGCTACCTAGTCAGCAGAAATGTGTGCAGTCGATAAACATTTAAGTATTTATATGTGCAATAAATGTGTAATTAATAATGACTAGACTTGTGCATTAGTTTTCGTCCGAATGCATTTTCGTCAGAACGCGCAGAATCTGAAATCCGAAAGATCCGTCATAAAAATGTTTTTTTTTTTTTTTTTTCGTTGCTACAACACTTCGATATAGATAGGAGATTCGACATGACGCTGACAATAGCAATCTGTGTCTATCGAACCTGTGGTCAAATGTGCCTAACCTTAACTCTATTAGTCCAAGATTTTTCTACATAGAGAGGAAAGATTCGACATAGAGAGAAAAGATTCGACATTATAGAGACAGTGTTGGGGTAGACCATTCAACATGAACGACGAAGATTCGACGAAGCAGCGAAAAACATACAAAACATGTCGAATCTGTCATTGAATGTGTCTGTCGAAAGTTCTAAGAGGATTTGACAAGCAGCTAAACCAGGGATGCCCAACCTTTTGAAGAGCAACGGCCACTTAAGTAACTTGGTAACCGGTCGTGCACCACAATGCGTGGAGATGGCCGATAACAGGTCTGTGTCCACTCTGCATATCGAGAACAGACACAGACACTGCCCACTTATACTCTACGGGCCCATCGATTCGGTCCACCCAGGCGATGGATCCCCTTCTTTTTTCCTCTACCGGTGTTATGTCTATGGAATGAGGAGTCCTTAATCTTTATGCTTTATGTTCACTTGCTGGCTAAAGCCATCTGGTGAGCGCATTTTGTTGTCACTTTGGGTGAAAAATGACTAATTGGCAATTGGAGCACGTTTATTATCTCAAGCACGGTGTTGGAGTGAAAATGTCAAACAACATCTGAAGAATTGTTTCATTTTATCTGGACTTTTATTCATGAATTTTCATTGATTTTATAGATGTTGTGTATATACATAAAATGAAGTGATTATTATTTACACATTTATTGCACATATAAATACTCAAATGGTTATCATCTGCACATATTTCTGTTGACTAGGTAGCACCCTATACATCTATTTCATATTTTTATTAGTTTAACACTAATTAAAGGTACAGCACCAGTTTTTCAGCTTATAGATTGGAGCAGGTACTCTTTTTATTTTTTCATTAACCCCTTTTTTGCCAGTGACATTTATACAGTAATTAGTGGCTATCGCTGTATAGATGTCAGTGGTCCCAAAAAAGTCTCAAAAGTGTCCGATCTGTCCACCGCAATGTTACAGTCCCACTAAAAACCGCTGATCACCGCCATTTCTAGTTAAAAAAAAAAAAAAAATTCCATAAATCTATCCCCTATTTTGTAGACACTATGGGCTGGATTCAGTAACACTTACGACGGGCGTATCAGTAGATACGCCGTCGTAAGTCCGAATCCGCGCCGTCGCAACTTTAAGCGTATGCTCAAATTGAGATACGCTTAAATGTTGCTAAGATACGACCGGCGTAAGTCTCCTACGCCGTCGTATCTTAGGGTGCATATTTACGCTGGCCGCTAGGTGGCGCTTCCGTTGATTTCAGCGTAGAATATGCAAATGAGCTGGATACGCCGATTCAGAAACGTATGTGCGCCCGGCGGATTTTTTTACGTCGTTTGCGTAAGGCTTTTTCCGGCGTAACGTTACTCCTGCTATATGAGGCATAGCCAATGTTAAGTATGGACGTCGGGACAGCGTCGAATTTTACGTCGTTTGCGTAAGTCGTTCACGAATAGGGCTTAGTGTAAATTACGTTTACGTCAAAAGAATTGACTATTTGCGACGTGATTAGGAGCATGCACACTGGGATACGTTCACGGACGGCGCATGCGCCATTCGTTAAAGACGTCATTTACGTGGGGTCATGTTTTATTTACATAAAACACGCCCACCTCCTCACAATTTGAATTAGGTGCGCTTACGCCAGCAGATTTACGCTACGCCGCCGTAACTTAGGGTGCAGGTTCTTTGTGAATACAGAACCTGCCTCACTAAGTTACAGCGGCGTAGCGTATCTCAGATACACTACGCCCGCACAAAGTTACGGCGGGCTATCTGAATCTAGCCCTATAAATGTTTTGCAAACCAATCAATATATGCTTATTGCGATTTTTTTACCAAAAGTATGTAGAAGAATACATATTGGCCTAAACTGATGAAGACATTTTTTTACATTTTTTGGGGGATATTTATTATAGCAAAAAGTTAAAAATATATATTTTTTTCAAAATTGTCGGTCTTTTCATAGACAGTTAACTATAGCAGGCCTTTGATTAACCAGGTGGTATGATCTTAAGAAAAAGCAGTTAACCTTGACACTATTATGCTGGAAAAACAAACATTTCATACCCACGTCAAATACATTAATCTTGCAGAGACCGGGTGGCTAACAACAATTTACTAGCAGTGACAGTATAAAACTGAAACAGAAAAAGTTTAACTCTCTTATTATGCCAAATGTGCAAATGTATGCAACAGCTTGTTTGTGAATCATAAACTGGCAAAAACGATGTTCATATGCTGTATTTAACACAGCAATCATACATTGTATAAAGCAATGGTGTTAATCCTCATTTTTTTTTCTTTGCTGATCATGAGCCCAGATTATTTTCAAATAACAAGTGTTGGCTACGGGCAAGGTAACATTATTAAAACATCTAAATTTAGAATAGTGAAAATATCTTTGTAGGTGTATAAAATGTGTTGCTGTATACATTTCTGGTATCTGGTACATTTATTCTCAGCCAGGACTACACTTATACTAATAATGTAGAAGATGGCCACATTGGCCACTTTAATAGCTAGATACTGAAGGCAGAGGAGAAATCTCCGCTCCCGGTAAGCCAAGGAGATCCCACAGCAGGTAACCCCATCGGTACTGGCCCGGCTCGCCACAACGACAAACAAGGAAACTTGGAATAGGCAGCCGCACACCGCAACATATGACTAAGCACAAGATGTGTGAAACATGTTAACCTTCCATTCATTCCTGTGACTGCATCTGTCTGCATTTGAATAAAGAAGTTTTATTGGTATCCCGTTGCGGTGTGCGGTGTGCGGCTGCCTATTCCAAGTTTCCGATGTAAATAGCTAAATGATAAATGATGTGGCTGGGATTTTCTCTGATGTTTTTTTGAGCTACAGTCTGATGTGTGCTAGCTATTTCCTTTTAGGTAGGGTACACTGACATTGCTAAAGGTAACTGTAAAAGCTAACTAAGGCCCGGTTCACACTGATGCGCTGTGAATTTGGTCCGTTTTTGTACATTCTGAGGTGCAAATTTTACAGTGAATTTACCGCAAATTAAACGCGAATTTCAGGAGTGGGACATAGCTGAGATTAATGTTCTAGCCAATGAAATCATAGTGTAAAAAAAAAAAGTGTTAACTTCCTGTGAACTTCCAGTTTTTAGCGGAGAATCGTGTGGTGGAATTCACACATATGTGAACCATCATTGCGATTCCAGAGCAATTTACACTGATGTCTATAGAGACTTAGGCCCGGATTCAGAAAGCAGTTACGACGGCGTATCTCCAGATACGCCGTCGTAACTCTGAGTGTGGGCCGTTGCAACTCTGCGCCTGATTCATAGGATCAGATACGCCTGACAGTTGCCTAGATACGAGCGGCGTTAGTCTCCTACGCCGTCGTTTCTTAGGGTGCAATATTTACGTTGACCGCTAGGGGCGCTTCCCAAGACTTCCGTGTTGAATATGCAAATTAGGTAGATACGCCGATTCAGAAACGTACGTCCGTCTGGCGCATTTTTTTACGCCGTTTACGTAAGGCTTTTTCCGGCGTAAAGTTACCCCTGCTATATGAGGCATAGCCAATGTTAAGTATGGACGTCGGGCCAGCGTCAAATTTTCCGTTGATTACGTCGTTTGCGTAAGTCGTTCACGAATTGGGCTTTGCGTAAGTTACGTTCATGTCGAAACCAATGAGGCTTTGCGGCGTAATTTGGAGCATGCGCACTGGGATACGTCCACGGACGGCGCATGCGCTGTTCGTAAAAAGCGTCATTTACGTGGGGTCACGAGTAATTAACATAAAACACGCCCACCTCCTCCACATTTGAATTAGGTTGGGCTTACGCCGGCCCAGTTACACTACGCTGCCGTAACTTACAGCGCAAGTTCTTTCTGAATACGGGACCTGCCGCTCTAAGTTACGACGGCGTAGTGTATCTTAGATACGCTACGCCCGGCGAAAGATACGCAAATGTATCTGAATCCGGGCCCTAATTTGCAACGCAACGCAGTAAAGTCAAACAAGACCCTTTTTTTATTGCATTCGTAGAGGAATTGCAACGCATGTATGTGAATGACTGTCATTGAAAACAATGACTTTAGGGATGATATGCGAATTCAAAGTGTTTTTGACGCATCGCATTTGTTATGAACTCGCACAAGTGTGAACCGGGCCTTAAAGTATACATGCTGCATGAAGAGTAGCACAGTACATATGGATGTCACCTAGTGCAGGCTTTGCCTACAGCAGAAGTGCAGACACAATGTCATACATTCCAGGGAATTGAAGAAACCACTTTTCTTGCAGTATGGTCCTTTAAAAGTCCCTGCCTCAAGTTTGGGTAGCTTTACCAAAATGTGCAACTGATTTAAAAGGGCCACCTATACAAAGCGGCACAATTACTGGACCAAGTTCAAAATTATAACTTCCAGTTTGTAGATAAAGGAACTGGAGGTAATTAGGGCTGTCTATTGGTAGGTGTATAGAGACAGGCACAGTGCAGAGTGTCTGTCTCTGTACAAGGCAGCATGTTTTCAATGCAACCCCCTTCTCACCTGTCATTGGTTGTTAAAGTACATAAAATTTAAATTTTCAGTGCAAAACAGTGAACACATCAATATTTAAGCTACAAATATGTAGCTAGTGCTATAAGCAATGTGTTTAAAGGAGTTGTAAATTTAAAAAAAATGTCACCTTAATGCAATCTATGCATTAAGGTGAAAAAACATCTGGTGTTGCCGGCCCCCTCGAGCCCCCGTTTTACTTACCAGACCCGTCGAAAGCCCCACGCGATCCCGATATCCTCTTCGCCTGGCCGCTGATTGTCTAGAGCGGATGGATTGAGAGCAGCGCAGCCATTGGCTGGCGCTGCTGTCAATCACATCCAGTGACGCGGCGCGCCGAGGGGCGGGGCGAGTGATACAGTGAGCGGCTATGGCGGCTCCCTGTATCACGGGAGCGCGCCCGCAATTACTGACCACCATGCGAGCTCTCGCATGACTGTGGTGAGTAATTGCGGGGAGGACCAGAGACAGCTGCCGAGGGACCCCAGAAGACGTGGATCGGGGCCACTCTGTGCAAAACGAACTGCACAGTGGAGGTAAGTATAACAGGTTTGTTATTTTAAAGGAAAAATAATTTTTCCTTTAGTGACCCTTTAAGTTATAACAAAAGGCAAAAAACATATTTCTCCATTTACATGAAGGACAGGTTAATATAACCCAGCACAAAGTTCCCCTTTACATCAGAGTCTGCAGTGTTCCTCTTTTCAGTGCAAGGAATAACTCTGCGGGCCCAGATTTTAAAGGAAACTGTGTGGACCCTGTTGTAAAGGAGAAGTCTGAGGACTCTGATGTAAGGGGGAATGCTGCAGACTCTGGTGTAAAGGAAAACTCTGATGTGAGGGGGTCTCTGGTCACCAGAGCCCCACCCCCTTACATAAAAGTTCAGTCCCCCCCCCTAACATCAAATTCCACAGAGTTCTTCTTTACATCCACAAAGTTCACCTACATCAGTCAACGGAGTTCCCCTTTACATCAGAGTCTGCAGGGTTCCCCGTACAGTGTGAGGTGAAACGCTGAAGACCCTGATGTAAAGGGGAACACTGTGGACCCTGATTCAAAAAGGGAATGCTGCAGATCATCTGTGATGTAAAGGGGAACTCTGATGTAAGGATGTCTCTGGTCACCAGAGCCCCCTCCTTCCTTACGCAAGAGTCCACAAAGTCTCCCCTTATATCAGAGCCTGCAGGATTCCCTCTTACACTACAAGGGGGACCCTGTAGACCTTGATGTAAAGGGGAACTCTAATGTTAAGGAGAATGCTGTGGACCTTGATGTAAAGCAGAATGCTGTAGACTCTGGTGTAAATGGGAATTCTGATGTAAGGTGGTCTCTGGTCAACATAGCTCCCCTTTACATCAGAGTTCCCCTTTACATCATGGTCTGCAGAGTTCCCCCTTGCACTGTAAGTGGGAATCATGCACACGCTGATGTGAAAGGGAACTCTGAGGACACTGATTTAAAGGGTAATGCTGGGGGGGGTTAACACAGACCACCTTCCGCAGAGTGAATACACTAAGGTATGGGGGGGTTACTGCTATAAGGGGGAACATTAATGTCAGTGCCACCCTTACCTTACCGTACCCACTCCCTGAGTCTCCCCTTTACATCAGTGACAACCCCCCAATAAGACTGCGTGGCCTAGCTGGTGTCACTCTGACCTCCCGAATGCTTACTCAGTCTTGGGATGGTCTGTAGCACCAGTCTCTTCTTCAGTCCAAGGCTCTCTGTGGGTCTTCTGTTCCTGGGTCCTCCTGGCTCCGCCTCCTGGCCCTTCTGTAATCTGTAAAACGTGGCAAACAGTGCCATGATGTCACCAACGCCTGCCCCATACCCTGCCCCCACCCCTCGGCCAAACCCAGCCATACCCAGCCGACTTCGGAACTGCATGTGTCACTCACTATGTCTGTCAGTAGCTCCCCATCAGTGCTGCCTATCCAGTGCCACCTATCAGTGTCCATCAGTGCCCATCAGTGCCGCTTATCAGTTCCCATCAGTGCAGCCTGCCAGTGCCACCAGTGCTGCCTATCAGTGCCGCCTATCAGTGCCCATCAGTTTTTTTCTGTCTTTTTTCAGTTATAGCTCAAAAATTTAAAACTGCAGAGGTGAGCAAATACCTCCAAAAGAAAGCTCTATTTGTGGGAAGAATTTTTTTTTGTTTGGGTACAGTGTTGCTTGACCGCGCTATTGTCATTCAAAGTGCGACAGCGATGAAAGCTAAAAATTGTCCTGGGCAACAATGGGGGAAAGTGCATGGTATTGAAGTGGTTAATATGTGTCATGTTACAGTATTGGTATAGGAAAAAAAAACACACGAATAATAAATAAATAGTGAACTGAAATCTGCGTGATTTTTTTTATTATTATTATTATTATTATTATTATTATTATTATTATTATTAACCTTTCTCTACTGTTACTTTGGAAATCCAAAATATGGTAAAATGTGGTAACATGCAAAAAGTTATTTAAGTAACATTTTGTAATTGTAATAATAATAATAAAAAAAAACAAATTCCTAGTGTTCACTGCAGTTACAGTATATTTACACAAAAGAAAAATCAACTTTGAATAACTTTTCTAACCGCAATGCATCCACATTGTTTTCATTAATATCAATGACATCCAAATGAAGAAAACTAATTATATGCCACGTCCTGCAATAAAAAAAGGAAAGCACTAAACACTGCACATACACACATTTCAGTGCTTGAAGCCCACTGTGTCCTTAATAAAGTTTACTCAGCTCCTCTTTCTTTTCAGGAGAACAGAGCAGCACTGTGACTGTAATCAAGCACCGGGAAAGCTTTGGCTTTGGCTCAGCTATTACTGTCATCACAAAAAAGCCGTACCACCTACTCAGCTACACAAGCTGGCAAAAACAATTGTTACCCAGCACCTGTGAGCAAAGTCATCCAGTGTTTCTAAACCTTACATGCTCCATCACCACAACAACTTAAATCCACAAATGGATGTGAAATACACATTTAAAGAAAACCTAGACTCCCATTCCTATCATACTGATTGTAATTCTATTTGCCTGACTGATGTACTGAACCTTATACTGCAACACTCAGGCCCCGTACACATGACCTAGTTTCTCGGCAGAATTAAGCCAGAAACTCGATCGGAGCTGAATTCTGTTGAGAAACCTGGCCGTCTGTACACTTTCGGCCGAGGAAGCCGACGAGTTCCTCGTCAAGCCAAATAGAGAACATGTTCTCTATTTCCTCGTTGTTCAATGAGGAAAGTTGGCTCGCCGAGATCCTCGGCGGCTTCACACAGAACTCGACGAGCAAAACGATGAGTTTTGCCCGTCGAGTTCCTCGGACGTGTGTACGGGGCCTCAGGCCTCGTACACACGACCGAGTTTCTTGGCAAAAACCAGCAAGAAACTTATTGGGAGATATTTTTTTGCCGAGGAAACCGGTCGTGTGTACATTTTCGTCGAGGAAACTGTCGAGAACCTCGACGAGCCAAAAAGAGAGCAAGTTCTCTATTTTCTCGGCGGGAGTCTGATTTGGCTCGTCGAGTACCTTCGACAGGATGATTTTCAACGAGAAACTCGGACGTGTGTATGCTAAGAAACCCGCGCCTGCTCAGATTAAAGTATGAGACGGGAGTAAAAGTAGCATTTGTAATGGAGATAACACATTTTTAAAGCTGTAACAGACTGAAAAGTGCAAATGTCTCTTACCAAACTTTTATTTAACACGCAAACACATGAAATTAGAAAAAGTAGCCCCAAGAGTTTAGCCAGTGGAATCGAACTTCCCCTGCCGTTGTATGTGTTGTATGTCACCGCGTTTGAGAATGAGGAGATTTTGGCTTGACTGTGTGTACGCAAAGCAAGGTTGTCGAGTTCCTCGACAAGCCTAACAAGGAACTTGACGAGGAAAACGATGTGTTTCGCCCGTCGAGTTTCTCGGTCGTGTGTACGAGGCCTTAGAGGTACTGGCCCAGAATAAATAAATAAGTGAAATTAAGTAAGTGTATTTGATCAGAATATTTATTTGAAGTTAGTATGTTTGGAAAATTCTTAAGGTTATTGGATGGGGCTGCTTACTACAGTATGTTCTATTAATGTGGGCATCATTTACTTCATTAACATCATTAAGCTCTATTTTCTGAATTATGGAATTGAAAAAGAATAAAAAAAAACAAAAACAAACAACACATTCTTCAACGTTGGAAACGTAAGGGCCACTTGAGCATGCACTAACCCACAAGCATTGTCACACGTGCCTCTTTGTATTAATACAGCAGAAGGCAGCCCAAGTATTTAGAATGGGTCGGTAGCACAGATTAACACATGAAAAAAAGAGTGCCTGCTGCATTTTCAGCAACACAACACACCACAATGCATGCTAGGAGCATTATGGTGGGCAGGTACTATACAGTACATGTCCATTGTGGTGCCATTTTAAATTTAGGGTCCCCCCAACACCCCCACCCTTACCTCACTGTCCCTAGAGTTTCTCTTTTTATTGCAGTCCATAGCGTTCCCCTTTACATCAGAGCTCTCCCTTACATCAGGGTCTGTAGCATTCCCCTTTACGTCAGCGTTCCCCTTTACATCAAGGTCTGCAAAGTTCCCCTTTACATCAGACTCCATAATTCCCCTTTACATCACAGTCCACAAAGTTCTCCCTTCCAGCAGAGTCCGCAGGGTTCCCCCTTACAGGGTTCCCTGATGAAGAGGAGAACTCTGTGGATCCTGATGTAAAGGGGAACTCTGCTGTAAAGGGAAATGTGGTGGACCATGATGTAAAGGGGAACGCTGTAGACTCTGATGTAAGGGGGGCTCTAGTGACCATGGTTCCCCTTACATCATGGTCCGCAGCATTGCCCTTTACATCAGAGTTTCCCTTTACACCAGAGTCCACAGGGTTTCCCCTTATATTGTAAGGTAGAACTCTGCAGATCCTGATGCAAAAGGGAACTCTGATGTAAAGGGGAATGCTGCGGGCCATGATGTAAGGGGAAATGCTGGAGACTCTAGTGTAAAGAGAAACTCTGATGTAAGGTGGCCCCTCTCGTTACATCAGAGTGTACAGCATTCCCCTATGCATCATGGTCCGCAGCATTCCCTTTACATCAGAGTTCCACTTTAAATAAGGATCCACAGAATTCTTCCTTGCACTGGAGGGAATCCTGCACGCTACGATGTAAAGGGTATGATGTGGAGGGGGGACTCTAGTGACCACAGTGACCCCCCCCCCATAGACTCTGTGTGGCCTAGCTGGAGCTGTCAAACTGACCTCACCTGCTACGTTGCTCGGGACAGGTTCAGTCAGACCTTGGCTTTGATCTATCGTCCTCTTCTCTTCTCCTCCCGACTCTCCCACTTCCCCTCTTCATATCACCCACCCGTTTAGTGTAGTTTGTTATCTCATTCACAAATAACATTTGTCCCATAGTTATGGTTTTGGGCGCCATTTTGTTGAAGACCAACTCCATTTTGTGTATATGGGCATACTTAAACAAAATGGCACCGGCAATAGAGACATTGGCTTGGCAGGGGGCTGGGCTCCTGCTGATGGAGAGCTGAGGGGGAGATGTCCCATCCAGGCCAGCCGGAGTGCGACTCTGCAGATGTTCTGCAGGATTGGTGTGTGCTGACCTATCCTCCTCTTTTCTAGAAATGTCGCCGCCTGCCCGTCCCGCTCCTGAGTCTGTCTGAACACGAGTACTATTTGGCCGACCTGGGGTCCCAAGGCCCAGTCCCAAGTGCGACTGCTGCGACCCTAGTAGTTCCGCCACTGGTTGTAGTACTATAACACAGTGCAAATAGTACTGTATCTTACTGGAAAGTATAGGTATAAATCCATTTTTAAGAGGAAATAAAAAACCCAGCCCCTTCCACACTAGCCCCTCAAATTGATCTAACCTAACCTCCTATTCAGATACCGTACTTACTTACCTTTATCTGATGACAGTGGCCTCCTTCAGTGTTTACATTTCCTGCTGTAGAAATCTTCTCTGGTGCTGCCTAGCCCTCCATAGTAACTACCTATAAACTTGAGTGAGGCTATACTTTTACAATAGAGACACTAGAAGTCATAGGTGTGCGCAGCCTATTGCATTAGGGTGTGCACCCCAAAGCCAAAACACACACTACCGATTGCTCACGGTGTTCATTTAGAAAGGGACGGGGCCAGTAAATTACATATTCACTGGCCCCTTCCTCACTCCTAAAACATCCCAGCAGCAACAGTCGATAGGAGAGGAGGGAAGCTGGTAGCGCTGTGGGGGGAAAGATGGGAGCCAGGGCAGTAGGGGGAATCTGTGCTGCACAGGGTGATTAGGGTGTGCCTGGGCACACCTGGCACACCCTGTGCGCACGCCTATGCTAGAAGTACTAGCCAATGCCAAATATGAAATATCTTTAGTATGATGTAATTTACAGAATTATCTGAATTATTTTCAGATATATTACTTATTATCATTTTAAATAGGTGGGCATCGAAAGCAGTTGGTAAGATGTCACATTTATTTTGGTTAATTCCCCCTCATACCTATAATTAACATTATTTAGAAGATTAGGACACAGACTATGTATTGGGTTGGGTACTTGTAGAATGCTCACCATATGAAAAAAAGTATCAGGTAGTGAAATCCAATGGTTTGACCTGCAGGTCAGATCGAGGCAGTTCTGCACCTCTTTGATATGGTTATATTTCAAAATTGACTGATTCCGAGATGCTTATAGGGTGATTATCATAGCAGAGTTGATCATACCAAACTTAATCTGCCAAATCTGCAATAATATGTTCATACGTAGGTAAAGAGATAGCAAAAGCCAATTGTATCTGTTCAGAAGTGCATAGATATTGCTTGGTCATCATAATTGATATACTACACTTAGTACACATTGTCATCATTTGACTATTCCTATTGTTTTCTATTCAAATGTTTTTTGTACCCATCTGCTAAGCAGACTACCTCTACTGCATCTTCTCAATAGACAATGTTAGATGGACACCCTTATGATTAGTTATTCTCATTTATTTAATGGTCTGGTAAATTTTGCAGCCTCATAATGAACTACGGTAATATATTTTGTCACCAATATCTTTTGTATACTCGATGTTAGACATTGGAATGTTCAAAAGGAATCATAGCACAGAAACCTTTTTATTGAAAATCACAGGTGATTCCCATTGCAGGCTATAATTATTTATCTAACATAAAACTCAGTGACACCAAACTCCTTAATACATAACAGGCAAAGTCTCCATTTACCACATTTATATTCATTGCCTTTCATTTTTCAAGCCTGATATTTTAATCCTGGTCTCTATTGTTCATGGAAGTTCATTTCATGGTACATTAGGTCTAAAATCCCCCTGTCCACTGCTGAATTATTGCAGGCAATGTTTTTTTTTTTTTTTCCTTTTAGAAATATTTCAGAGCACTCTCTATCTGTATGTGCTGGTCATTAGCTCATCTACTGTAGATTCTTTTAGAAATAAGTATAACATGTTCAGAAATTAAATAAGTTAAGTAGCAGTTAGATTTTGGCTATCATTTTTAAAGTTCTCCAAGTTGGATTTGAGCACCTCCAGACTCACTTCATTGCACTCCCCCATTTATTTGTCCAAGCCTCTGAAAGTTTGGGTATGGGGAAGCATGTGACTTCTTATGCTGTAGTGCTCAGGCCTTAACAGCCAATCACCAGGCCTGAAACTGTCACATAAATAGTCTCTACACCATCCAATACAGAGTTTAAATAATAATTAATAGGTCATTTATTAAAGGGGTTGTAAAGGTAAAAAAAAAAAATCCCTAAATAGCTTCCTTTACCTTAGTGCAGTCCTCCTTCACTTACCTCATCCTTCCATTTTGCTTTTAAATGTTCTTGTTTCTTCTGAGAAATCCTCACTTTCTGTTCTTCTGTCTGTAACTACACACAGTAATGCGAGGCTTTCTCCCTGGTGTGGAGTGTCGTGCTCGCCCCCTCCCTTGAGCGGGGAGGGTGCGAGCAGGAGAGTCAGGATGCTCTCTACGTTGCAGATAGAGAAAGGAGCTGTGTGTTAGTGAGCGTCCTGACTCTCCTGCTCGCCCCCCTCAAGGGAGGGGGCGAGCATGATGCTCCACACCAGGGAGAAAGCCTTGCATTACTGTGTGTAGTTACAGACAGAAGAACAGGAAGTGAGGATTTTTCAGAAGAAATAAGGACATTTAAAAGCAAAATGGAAGGATGAGGTAAGTGAAGGAGGACTGCACTAAGGTAAAGGACGCTATTTAGGGATTATTTTTTTTACCTTTACAACCCCTTTAAGTGGTTCCTTGACTACTAATGCTATGCAAGCGTTTATATCTAGGTAGGATTTCCCATAACCACTAAAGTAGCAGCGGCTTTGAAGCACCTATAACTGAACACTAATATAAGTGTATCACCCTAGTTAGGTGCTAGCGAGATAAGTAAGAGGTCAATTTAGTCACTTTTGGGCTCTACTGTAGTCAGTGGAGTTTGTGGATTTAATTTGTCTACTCTGGGTTCAGTACCTGCAGGATTTTCTTTCTCCCCGTCTTTCCAAAAATCTCTGTGGGGTGGAGAAAGTAGAGTCTGAACTGGCCCTGTATACAGCCTCAGCCAATCCCTGGTCAGGAGAGTGATCAGCAGGGGTCTGACTGAGAAGGGTATATAGGGGCTAGAGCAGAGAGTAGCAGGGTCCTTTGCCTACTGGAGAGTGACCCAGCCTGGAAGCGCTGCCAAACCTTCCAAAGCTCAGAAAAGCTTTTAGAAGTCCTGGATGATTCTAGCTCACCAAGGAGTTTGATGGATCACCCCAAAGTTGCAGGAACATCCAGGCAACATCCAAAGAGGATCTTCCTGGGATGCGTTTGTGTCAGCAAAAACAAGAAGAATGCATTCAGATTGTCTGTGACACAGTGAGTGGGCCTTAGAGAAATCTTGGGAGAGAGACTGTTGCTTTTGCACCCCTTTATTCTACAGGGACTCTTCCAGATCTGCTGCCAGGGTTGTGTTTAAAGTGGAAACCCGCTGTGCTGAGTTATTGTTACTTTCTGTACAGAAGACTCTGCCTTATGTCAGTTAACCATTGCAAGATAGTGTCCTCCTTCAAGTTGTTAGTTCGGGTATCCCTACGTGTTTCTCAATGCCTATCCCAGTTTTACAAAACAAATAAAAACCACAACAAAAAAGACACTATCTGTCTGAATAATGTGTGAGGAATGAATGGGATTTGATGCACCTGGCTGAAAATACCCCATGTCTGGTTGTTTGAACCGTCAACGGATCACAACCTGAGTTAATATTGGGACCATCCAAGAGGGTCTACACTACATAAATTCAAAAGGCATTTCCACTGACCACTTTGAGAAAGGGGACTTCTATTAGAGGACCTTTCGACTAACCATTTACACTTTAGTATTTACAAAAATGCTGAATTTCTGTAAATAAATGGGTCAGAATCAACGGTCCAATAAAGAAGTGGACAGACTTTCTGTAGCTCTGAGTTCATGGCAGGAGATGGAAAGAGGAAGTTCAACAGGTTCTTTTCCACTATATTTTAACGTGTGAAAATGTTCTTAATTATTACATAATTGTTACCGTCTTGGGCTGTGTGAAAACGTGCTAGCGCCACTAAAAATACATTTGTCTCTTTTTGGTATATTTTTCTGAAATCTAATATTTGCATTACCTGTTTCATTGCTATTCCAAAACGTCTTGTCTTCCGACGAGCTCACAACCTCTTGTTTGCATGCTTTTACTCCCTATAAAAAAACATTGATAGACATTGTTTAACTATTTTCCACTATGCACAATAACTTTTTGAAGTATTCATTAAAATATTTAAAAAAGTTATCAAAATAGGCACACAAAAGAACAGACAGTAAGTCCTAATATACATAAAATCAAGATCCTCTTATGCAAAACACTTATGAATGATACTCCTAAATAAGTATTGTATGCAGATGCTTCTATACTTTACTTGTCCTCTGGCAAATGCTGTGCTGGGTGCGACCTATTGTTTTTTGTCTTCATTCATTTTAAGTCGATAGGAGCAATAAAAGACTGTATCTAAATCTTAAATGAAAGCTATTGAAAAGCATAGTTCTCTTTGTGTATATTACCCAAAAAACGGTGCCTGGGTTGCTCCTGCAGACCCCCCTCCTCTGACCCCTTCCCTCCCGTTCTTCCCTTTCCCCCCCCTCCTTAGTAATATGTTTTATGCTTTATAATGCTTGATCTCCCTAAGTATTGTTAATATGTTGGATATCGTTGAAACTTCCAGCATTTGCATGAACTGGCCATAGAGCTAGGTATGATTCTGAAGTTAGCTCAGACGGCACTGGACAATAGTGACAACGCATAGTGATTCTGGGTAATTAGAAAACCTGTCACTACTATTCCTATACGCTCTACTTTGTTGACAATAAGTAGTTTTAGCTTGTTACGTACAATAACTATGTTTATTTGCTAAGAAGTTTCTTCTATTTTGTAACCTTTTCACATTATTATACCTGTACAATTATTTATCACTTAAATAAAGATATTTTGACAAGGAAAAGCATAGTTCTCTCCAACCTAATGCAAGTGTATTTTTAAAGGAGCTCTGGGCCAGATTCACAAAAGGGATACGACGGCGTATCTGCTGATACGCCGTCGTATCCCTGTTTCTATCTATGCGGCTGATTCATAGAATCAGTTACGCATAGATATCCCTAAGATCCGACAGGTGTAATAGTTTTACACTGTCGGATCTTAGGATGCAGTTCCGCGGCCGCCGCTGGGGGGAGTTCTCGTCGTAAACCAGCGTCGGGTATGCAAATTAGCACTTACGGAGATCCACGAAACTTTTTCCCTTCGTGAAGTCGCCGCAAGTGTTAGTTTGCCGTCGCAAAGATAGGGTACCTTTTACAAAGTGTAAAGTTAGTACACCATGTAAAAGTATACCCGTCTTTCCCGCGTCGCTTTCAATTTTTTTTTTAAATTCTTTATTTTTTCCGCCGCAAGTCTTTTTTACCCATCGCGATTCACAAAACCTCGGCGCAACGTAACTTTGCGCAAAGCACGTCGGGAAAATAGCGTCGGGAGCATGCGCAGTACGTCCGGCGCGGGAGCGTGCCTAATTTAAATGGGACTCGCCCCCATTTGAATTGGCCCGCCTTGCGCCGGGCTGATTTAGAATACACCGCCGCAAATTTCCAGGTAAGTGCTTTGTGGATCGGGCACTAACTTGGGCAATTTGCGGCGGTGTAACTTAAATCGTTTAAGTTACGTTGCGCCCGGGCTATGTGAATCTGGCCCTCTGTCACTATAAGACCTGCCATTACTGACGCTCTTATGAAAATTCTTGTTGCCTAACTTTAATTGAATGTATCTTGTAAATGAGCTTCTGAAAAATGTCAAAATTCATTATCTCTATCATTGTCCCAGGGCAGTGAAAAAGGATAGCATTAAAGCCAAAACATCAACATGAGCGCCAAGAAACTAACGTTCTCAAAGGTGAGTTCCGCAGTGGCGACACCAATACTTTTCTAATGACAAAATCATCTTAAGGAGTAATAACCTGTGTGGCAATCTTCATGAATTGAATTAACCATTGATTTTTTTTAATAGTAAAAAAAAATGCAGTGTTGTAATAGCATGAGAAGTGATAACAAGTAAGCCAAATAAAGAATGTTATATACCTTTTTGAATTTTGTGAATTGAGCCTGTAGTTTACTGTCTTGTGAAATATATCATAAGCAACCCCATAGCTTCAATCCATGTATCTAGTAAACATGCATGCATATAGCTAAAAATGTGGCAATTTAATCTACCAGTAATTGGATCATGCTTCCTCCGACAGTTATAAGGGATAACCAGATTGACAGACAGAGATACCACTATCTGACAATTATGTTGTATTAATTGTATATTATTTTCCAGTAACTAAGAAACTTTAAAAAAAGAAAAAGAAAAATTGGCTTCCGGAAAGGTAAGTATATCCAGCCCTCTTTCACAAGGTATGCTGTACATACAAATGACTCTGTGCTGGTAGGGTCACTTTAAGATGATTGCTTCCACACGTATAATATTTACAGATACTGCAGCCCTAAAGCATCAAATAAATTGAAATAAAATTGCATAAATCTTAAATCACAGAATGTAGGTGTGACATGCAGAAATTATATTGAAAAAAATCCCATATCAAGAGTCCATGTAATTGGTGATGAATACAAAAATCCTAATCCGTCCTCCGTGTAGCAAAACACACTTCAAGTGAAGAAAGGGTGATAATCCTTAAACCAAAGAGAGTCTTGCTCCATACCCAGTGCAAGTTAGTACAACCTGCTTACCAGCTAAAATGTGACCACTAGATTATAGGTAGTCCAGCTGAGCATTGAAAAAAAAAAGGTATCTCCTAATATGCTTTCTTCAATCCTCACGGCTCACACGGAACTTGGGAATGATAAAGAAAAGCGCTTCCATAGTGCAGTACGCCAAAAAACAATTTAATGATAAAGTGAATAATTGCACTTACAAGAGTTCCAGATAAAATCAGCATATGATAAAATCCAATAAACAAAAGGTTGCGGCGTCCCTACGAACTTCACTTCCAGGCTCACTCATGTACCTCTCAGAAGAAATAGCATGATGACGTCACTGCCGTATGGCACACCATACGCGTTTTGTCACATAGAACGTCGTCTCAAGATAGGCCAGGTGAAACTGGGCTATCCCCAGATGACGTTCTATATGACGAAACTATGTGCACTATTGAAGCGTTTTTCTTTCTCATTCCCGAGTTCCCTGTGAGCGGTGAGGATTAAAGAGAGCATATTAGGTTTTGGGGAGACCTATTTCCCTATGCTCAGCTGGACCACATAATGGTCACATTTTAGCTGGTAAGCAGGTTGTACTAACTTACACTGGGTATGGAGCATGACTCTCTCTGGTTTAACCACTTGCTTACTGGGCACATAAACCCCCTTCGTTCCCAGGCGAAATCTCAGCGTCCGGCACGGCGTCGCTTTAACTGACAATTGCGCGGTCGTGCGACGTGGCTCCCAAACAAAATTGGCGTCCTTTTTTCCCCACAAATAGAGCTTTCTTTTGGTGGTATTTGATCACCTCTGCGGTTTTTATTTTTTGCGCTATAAACAAAAAAAGAGCAACAATATATATTTTTTTTACTTGTTGCTATAATAAATATCCCAATTTTTTTTTTAAAAAACTATTTTTTTTTCTCAGTTAAGGCCGATACGTATTTTTCGACGTATTTTTGTAAAAAAAAAATAAAAATCGCAATAAGCGACTGGTTTGCGCAAAAGTTATAGCGCCTACAAAATGGGGAACAGAATTATGATTTTTTTTATTATTTTTTTTTTTACTAGTAATGGCGGCGATCTGCGATTTTTATTGGGACTGGGATATTGCGGCGGACGTATCGGACACTTTTGACACAAATTTGGCGCCATTCACATTTATACAGCGATCAGTGCTATAAAAATGCATGAATTACTGTATAAATGTGACTGGCAGTGAAGGGTTTAACACTAGGGGGTGAGGAAGGGGTTAACTGTGTAGCCTGGGTGTGTTATAACTGTGTGGGGGGAGGGGGGTGACTGGGGGAGGGGACCGATGCTGTGTCCCTATGTACAAGGGACACAGATCGGTCTCCTCTCCTCTAACAGCACGTGGAGCTCTGTGTTTACACACAGAGCTCCACGTCCCTGCTGTTACCGGCCGTGTCTCCGACAATCGCGTGTACCCGGCGGACATCGCGGCCGCCAGGTACACGCATCGGGTCTTCGGCGATGCGCCGGGACAGTTTTTACCCGCCGCGCGCCACCCAGTGGCGCGCGCGGGTAATGCACATAGAAGGCCGTGTTTAAACGGCCACTTGGCACTTGAGAGCCGCGCTGCGGACGTATTTCGTCTATAGCGCGGATCTCAAGTGGTTAAGGATTAGCACCCTGCCCTCACTTGAAGTGTGTTTTGCTACACGGAGCATGGATGAGGATTTTTGTATTCATCACCAATTACATGGACTCGTCTCTTGATATAGGATTTTTTCAATATAACTTCTGCATGTCATACCTACATTCTGAAATTTAAGATTTATGCAATTTAATTTCATTTTATGTGTTGCTTTAGCGCTGCACTATCTGTATTTTTTATTATTTGTGGAGTTTGTATCTTGACTTTTTGAGTGCTGGCAGCTGAATTCCATTTTCTTTCTCAAGCACGGCATTTGCTTTAGCTTTTTTTATCCTTCCACATGTATACCTAAATCAATTTTAAAGCAGTTCCACCTTCTATTGTTAAAATGTTGAGCATTGTGGTGAAGATAGATATTGCATTGGTCGCAAGAAATAGTTTAAAAAAAGCTGCTTCCAATATCTCTCCTATGACGCAAATAATTCTATTTATTTTCACTAAACCACAGATATCTTCAAACAGAGCATCTCTCCTGCTATGTGATTCTCTGTCAAACTCAGTTTATTTTTCCCTTATTCATAGAATTTTATTTTCCACGATTTACATGATGACGCAGTTATATGTTTGCCTTATACACACATTTTTATGGTCTGTGTGTTTCTCATCCATCTAGAATTTTCTGCGTGTTATATTCCAAGCATTTGTATTTAAGTGTTGATAACTATGGGCCAGATCCTCAAAAGGGATACGCCGGCGTATCTACTGATACGCCGTCGTATCCCTGTTTCTATCTTTGGAACTGATCCACAGAATCAGTTTCCAAGAGATAGACAGAAGATCCGGCAGGTGTAATAGTTTTACACTGCCGGATCTTAAGATGCAGTACCGCGACCGCCGCTGGGGGCATTCATCGTCGAAATTACGCGTCAGGTATGCTAATGAGGAGTTACGTCGATCCTCAAAGCTTTTTCGCATTCGCTACGTCGCCGCTACGTTAGTTTCCCGCAGGGGTCAAGTCCTGGGGAAAAAAGTGTGGGAACTCCCACCCAAGATCCACTCCCCCACCAAAAAAAATAAAATGATACGCTCATATGCATAATTACTAAACTGCATGTTTGTTTGTTTTTCGATCCACTGTACCTTAGTAATGCTTTGTTACTGTCCGCTTCCTGTATATGGATTCATCGGGTAGCGGGATTTAGAAAGAACTAGCTTCTTTCTAAATCCGGCGATAACTCGCGGCAGACCTCCGCAATGTCTCCTGGGAACAATGACAAAAGCTCCCAGGAGACATTGCGGCATCAAGGAAGTGACGGAATACCTGCACACTACCTGATGAATCCATATACAGAAAGCGGCCAGTAACAAAGGATTACTAAGGTTCGCGTGTCCCTGACAGTGACTCAGGCTGGGCATTGCCGCTTAGTGAAGAATTGGCTCGGGTGGCTCGGCTGCTCTAGTCCTGCAAAGGGAACTGCGTTCCTGCTGTGAAAAAAGTGCAGGAACTCCGTTCCCACGCGTTCCCGCAGGACTTGAGCCCTGGTTTCCCGTCGCTTAGTTACACTTTTGTAAACCAGCCCTACTTTTACACAGCAGGCGTACTGCTGTGTAAAGTATGGTCGTCCTTCCCGCGTCAAATTTTTTAATTTTACGTCGATTGCGTAAGCCGTACGGGAATACGGAAATACGCTACGCGCCGCGGCGATCAAAAAATGACGTCACGTCGCGCAAAGCACGTCGGGAAATTTGCGTCACAAGCATGCGCAGTACGTCCGGCGCGGGAGCGCGCCTAATTTAAATGGGACTTGCCCCATTAGATTAGGAACGCCTTGCGCCGGACGGATTTGAGTTACACCGCCGCAAATTTCCAGGTAAGGCCCCGTACACACGACCAAACATGTATGCTGAAACTGGTCCGCGGGCCAGTTTCAGCATACATGTTCGGTCGTGTGTAGGCGCGAGCGGGCCGAATTCCAGCAAACATTTGCCCGCCGGGCCTTTTCCCAGCGGGCAAATATTCGTGGACGTGTTTTAAAACCGTCCGCTGGAATCCTGCCCGCTCGGACATGTACGGTCGTCAGTACAGACCTACCGTACATGTCCAGGCGCCCGCCGTCCCTCGCATGCGTCGAATGACTTCGACGCATGCGTGGAAGCCTTTAAATGGCAGGCCCGCCCACGTCTCCGCGTCATCGGCGCGTCATCGTCATGGCGACGACGCGGACACGCCCCGCGTATTGTTTACGCGCGGACTTCTGTACGATGTTGTGTACAACCATCGTACAGAAGCCCTCTGGCAGGCATGTACGGTGAAACCGGTCCGACGGACCGGTTTCACCGTACATGTTTGTTCGTGTGTACCCGGCCTAAGTGTGTTGTGAATCGATACCTAACTTAGGAAATTTGCGGCAGTGTAACTTAAACCTGTTAAGTTATGTTGCGCTGCGGGCTGTGGATCTGGCCCAATATAGCTAGGTATTACACAATATCTGCCAACCATATTAGGCTGCTTTAGACTAAGGCCTTGTACACACAAGCAGACATGTCCGATGAAAACGGTCCGCGGACCATTTTCATCGGACATGTCTGCTGGGAGCTTTTGGTCTGATGTGTGTACACACCATCAGACCAAAATCCCAGCGGGCAGAGAATGCGGTGACGTAGAAAACACCGACGTTCTCTAACAAGGAAGTTCAACGCTTCCACGCATGCGTCGAATCAATTCGACGCATGCGTGGGATTTCGGTCCGCTGGTTAGACGTACTAACCAGCGGACATTTTCGACGGACAGGTTTCCAGCGGACAAGTTTCTTAGCATGCTAAGAAACTTTTGTCCGCTGGAAACCTGTCTGCTAGGCCGGAAAAATGTTCGCTAGGCCCTACACACGGTCGGACATGTCCGCGGAAACTGGTCCGCGGACCAGTTTCAGCGGACATGTTCGGTCGTGTGTACAAGGCCTTAGACTTGTGAAAATCAACCTGTAAATGGGTTGGAGTCAACTACTATAAGCAGTTTATTAGGTTCTAGCACTGTTTAGCATGAGTTTTTCACCTTTAAAGGTGCCGACATGCCTTGACCCCTATCGATATCCTAAGTTATAGGCTGTTGTGAAAAAAAGTGTTCATTTTAAAATAAGAGTGTAAGACAGTACATAGATGATTCTTTATGTTTTCTTTCAACAAACAAAAAAAAAATGACTAGATTCCCCCATCCACACCCTCAAGGTGGATAAGGGAGTCCTCCCACTGTGCCTTTGAATTCTGACAGTTGGTAGATTTTAGAGTACACTGATCAGTGCTGCTGGCTACAGCCGGTGGCGCAGAATGAGTGGACATTTTTCAATAGGGCAGTTGTACAACAGTCTATCGGTAGTCTACAGCAGTGGTTCTCAGCCTCAGTTCTCAAGTATCCCCAACAGCCATGTTTTGGGAATTTCTCTTGAATAAAATAGCTTTCCAAAATACCAAGCCATTGCCTCTGATTTAAAGCAGCTGTGCGAGATAAAGGAAAACCTGCAAACATGGCCTGTTGGTGGTACACGAGGACTGAGGTTGAGAACCACTGGTCTACAGTATCCCTGCTGAACCAGCCATATTTCGATCCATGTATGGTCAGCTTAAGCTTTATGACTGTTCTACTGCTGTTTTGAAGGAACCAACATTTCCTGGAGTGTCGATCTCCTTTGCAGCAGACTTGATCAGTGGATTTCTGTTCAACGAGTAATGCTGAGTGGCCCCGGCGGCAGAAAAGATATTTACTTTCTTCTTTCACAAGGGATATTTTTTTGGACATTTGATTTTTATGCCAGGATTGCTGTAACATTTGGTTCCCCTACACCTGAACCTTACAATGTAATTTTAACACTTAATCTTCCCTAACTCTTAATCCTTAAAGTGGTAGTTAACCGCTTCCTGACCGCCACACACATATATACGTCGACACAATGGCACTCCTGGGCATAACGATGTATATATACGTCCCCTTTAAGGAAGCGCCATTGTGCACGTGCGCCGCAAGCTCTGTGAACCCGACCGCAAGTTCCCGAAAGGCTCGATCGCCACGGGGATACCCGCGATCGTCTCACGGAGAGATAGAGCGGGGAGATGATAATGTAAACAAGCATCTCTCCGCTCTGCCTAGTGACAATGACAGTGCTCACCGCTTCCTGTAATCGGAAGCAGTGATGACTGTCTTGTGACACACAACCCATCCCCCTACAGTAAGAAACACTCACTAGGTCACACTTAACCCCTACAGCACCACCTGGTGGTTAACCCCTTCACTGCCAGTGTCATTTACACAGTAATCAGTGTATTTTTATGGCACTGATCGCTGTAAAAATGACAATGGTCCCAAAAATGTGTCAAATGTGTTCAATGTGTCTGCCATAATGTCACAGTCACAATAAAAATCACTGATCGCCGCCATTACTAGTAAAAAAAAAAATTATTTATAAAAATGCCATAAAACGATCCCCTATTTTCTAGACGCTATAACTTTTGCGCAAACCAATCAATATACACTTATTGCGATTTTTTTTTTACCAGAAACATGTAGAAGAATACATATCGGCCTAAACTGAGAAAGAAATGTGTTCTTTTAATATATTTTTTGGGGATATTTTTTATAGCAAAAAGTAAAAAATATTGCTTTTTTTCAAAATTTACGCTCTTTTTTTGTTTAGAGCGCAAAAAATAAACACCGCAGAGGGGATCAAATACCACCATTTGTGGGAAAAAGAGGACGTCAATTTTGTTTGGGTGCAACGTCGCACGACCACGCAATTGTCAGTTAAAGCGTTTTGCAAAAAGTGCACTGGTCAGGAACGGGGTAAATTCTTCCGGGGCTAAAGTGGTTAACTTGTATCTACAAGTAAGCTTACTTTTTTTGGTGGCAAAATCCAATAAGCTGCATACTGAAGCAGTTCAGTTTTACAACATTTTTAGCAGTCATCTTGTGTTTGTCCTTCTTATGGTTTAAAAATTCACCTCAAGTGTCAGACTATTCTATTATTTGAATTTGGCTAAATCAGCTGAATACCAAGATTGTCATCCAAATTTGTTAAAATACCTGTGTTCGTAATATATCCAGTCTAGCGCCCCACCTCTACCCTCAATATAAGTTTATTAACTCGAAGATCTCATTTCTATTAGAGAAACAAGTATGTAGGTGAATGAATGACTTCCTCTCGAGCAACAGTCACTCACAATCCCATCAAAATTGTAGAGAATAAAAAGGTTGGCTTATATAAGGGGAAGAAAGACAATTCCTCTCCGAATATAGGGATTTTTAAGTGAGGTGTGTTGCTCTTGGTATCGAAGGTAGGCGCACAAAACACAAGGTTTTTAGTAGTATCAAAAATAATTTAATTATATAAATATAGAGTTTCACATTTCATAAAATTAATTAGCATAATGAAATATACATGATCACAACCAGATTTACATGATTTACACAAAAAAGGAAAAAGGGTTATTATTAGCAGAAAAGCAGATGCGATTTTGCCAACTAGTTTTGCACTAGATGTGCTTCATCAGGGCTTGCATAATACTTCTGTTCCTTAATTACATGTAGTGGTCAATTACGTTAAAAAGCTCTAAGAACCCGGCAGAACAAAGAGAGCTGCCTAGAAAATAGCGAAGGCGAACCTGATGCGAACAGGAGATTTTGACTACTACACTTTCAATCAGTGGAAGCCAGATCCACTTGATTTGAGCAGGTGCGGACAATGAGATGTGTGTGAAGGGTTCACCACAGTTAAAGAGGAAGAGATACAGGTGTCTGTACGTTGTATCTATTTCTCTCCTCGATAGCAGTGAAGTTTGGATATTGGGTTAATGCTACCAATAAAGTCCAATGAAGTTCATACTGGATTTATAATAAGTTCTTAGATAATTAATGACATGGAGCATATAATGATATATGGTTTCAATCAGTGGAAGCCAGATCCACTTGATTTGAGCAGGTGCGGACAATGAGATGTGTGTGAAGGGTTCACCACAGTTAAAGAGGAAGAGATACAGGTGTCTGTACGTTGTATCTATTTCTCTCCTCGATAGCAGTGAAGTTTGGATATTGGGTTAATGCTACCAATAAAGTCCAATGAAGTTCATACTGGATTTATAATAAGTTCTTAGATAATTAATGACATGGAGCATATAATGATATATGACGCTGACCTGGACGGCTTGAGGGAGGACATCACACCACATGCGGGACGCTGCCTTATGTTGTCACGATTCAACTAAGAATTGGAAACGAAATATATACCATTGCCCTTGGATTATTTTGGCAGCATTATCTTTAACCATAATACCACTGGGATAATATACCTTCCTAGGACAACAGCATATATCATTATATGCTCCATGTCATTAATTATCTAAGAACTTATTATAAATCCAGTATGAACTTCATTGGACTTTATTGGTAGCATTAACCCAATATCCAAACTTCACTGCTATCGAGGAGAGAAATAGATACAACGTACAGACACCTGTATCTCTTCCTCTTTAACTGTGGTGAACCCTTCACACACATCTCATTGTCCGCACCTGCTCAAATCAAGTGGATCTGGCTTCCACTGATTGAAAGTGTAGTAGTCAAAATCTCCTGTTCGCATCAGGTTCGCCTTCGCTATTTTCTAGGCAGCTCTCTTTGTTCTGCCGGGTTCTTAGAGCTTTTTAACGTAATTGACCACTACATGTAATTAAGGAACAGAAGTATTATGCAAGCCCTGATGAAGCACATCTAGTGCGAAACTAGTTGGCAAAATCGCATCTGCTTTTCTGCTAATAATAACCCTTTTTCCTTTTTTGTGTAAATCATGTAAATCTGGTCGTGATCATGTATATTTCATTATGCTAATTAATTTTATGAAATGTGAAACTCTATATTTATATAATTAAATTATTTTTGATACTACTAAAAACCTTGTGTTTTGTGCGCCTACCTTCGATACCAAGAGCAACACACCTCACTTAAAAATCCCTATATTCGGAGAGGAATTGTCTTTCTTCCCCTTATATAAGCCAACCTTTTTATTCTCATTTCTATTAGTATTTTATTGCATTGCATGTGTGACACAGATACGTTTACACATAAGCTGTCACGCTAGACCTTAGAAACTCCTGTGTAAGTGCATTAATTTTAACCCAACCCCAAACAATTAGAAATCTGAGACTCCCATATGATATACTCTATTAACACCTGTAAATGATAAAATTCACTAAAAGATCAACTCTCACCTCCCTTCCTCCCCAAGCCATAAAATGAAAGCAATTTATTTTTAGAGCCATCTGATGACATTACAAAATCACAAAACCTTTATTGTGTATTGTTACTAAATTTAGTTTATGAATGATCTTGACTTTAACCACTTAAGGACCAAGCCTGTTTTTCAGATTTGGTGTTTACAAGATTAAAACATTTTTTTTTGCTAGAAAATTACTTAAAACCCCCAAACATTATATATATTTTTTTTCTATCATCCTAGAGAATAAAATGGCGGTCATTCCAATACTTTTTGTCACACCTTGTTTGCGCAGCGGTCTTACAAGCGCACTATGTTTTTATATATTGTGAAAGATGATGTTACGCTGAGTAAAATGATACCCAACATGTCATGCTTCAAAATTGCGCCTGCTCGTGGAATGGCGTCAAATTTTACCCTTAAAAATCTCCATAGGCGACGTTTAAAAAATTCTATAGGTTACATCTTTTGAGCTACAGCGGAGGTCTAGGGCTAGAATTATTGCTCTCGCTCTATCAATCGCGATGATACCTCATTTGTGTGGTTTGAACACCGTTTTTGAATGCGGGCGCTAATCACGTATGCGTTCGCTTCTGTGCACGAGCTCGTCGGGATGAGGCGATTTTAAAAAAAATGATCACTTTTATTCCTATTACAAGGAAAAAATTAAAACAAGAAAATATTGCTTTAAGAAACATGGGCGGAAGTGACGTTTTGACATCGCTTCCGCCCTGCTATGCTATGGGGACGGGTGGGGGCCATCTTGCCCTCACTCGTATACCAGCCGAGCAGGAGAGAGGACCCGATTGCCTCCACCGCTGTCGACGGCTCCGGTAAGCGGCGGAGGGCGCGGGAGAGTGGCGGGAGGGGGGGCCCTCTCCCGCTGCTGATAACGGTAATCTCGCGACGAATCCACCACGGAGACCTCGGTTATCGTTGAAAAGACCGCTCACTGAAAAGATGGATATCTCGGTTGTGGCAGCAGCTGTTGCCGTTACTGAGATATCCATCTTTCAAAAAATGACATATATATACAGTGAGCGGTCCTTAAGTGGTTAAAGGTGAAGTAATTAGGGTTCCCAAAACCAATTGAAAACACCCACAGCTATTAACTGCTTACTTCCTCTCATTAGACTGTTTTCACCAATAGTTTTAGATGGTTGACAATACCTAGTGATTAGAAGGTAAATCCAGAAAAGACATATCCTGACATTATTAGTGAGGGTTCTTTTTTTGGAAAGATGCATACAAATGACTGCTTAATTAATTCAGTCAAAACGATCACCTAATAACTGGATACTGCTAAATTCACAATAAACAGTGAAAAATAAAATAATGATCCCATACTATTGTTATAACACCACTTCTTGGTGTATAGCTGGTGGCTACAAATGCAATGATTTTCAAGAAGGAACATTCACTGAATATCCTTTAGAGTATCTGTGATATTTAAATACTTAAATATAATGTCACTTGTATATGAGTCCGATGTAGTTGGTCATTCTCTGTTTTCTTATGCTATGAACAACTGTTAAGCCGCGTACATACGATCGGTTTGTCCGCTGAAAACAGACCGATGGACTATTTTCAGAGGACAAACCGATCGTGTGTGGGCCCCATCGGTTTTATTTCCATCGGTGTAAAAAAATAGAACATGTTTTACATTTTTCCTATGGATAAAAAAACAATAGAAAAATCTGATCGTCTGTATGGAACTCCATCGGTCAAAAATCCATGCATGCTCAGAATCAAGTCGACGCATGCTCGGAAGCATTGAACTTAATTTTTTTTGGCTCGTCGTAGTGTTGTACGTCACCGCGTTTTGGCACAATCAGATTTTTGACTGATGGTGTGTAGGCAAGACTGATGAAAGTGACGTCACCACGCTCGGGAGGAAGGGCTCCTATCTGCCGGCCGGCTTGTTCAATTTTTAAACACATGACTGTTTTTACCAACATTGATGTAAGTAGACTACTGTTTTAATAAATTTCGGTACTGTACTGTATTACGCTATATGCGTCTTCCTTTTTTTATACACTCCCTCCTATGGAGCGACTGTGATCTTTTGATTGTGACACTGCGGACTCCTGATCCGGGATCCCTGGAGAAAATAAAGGCCGAGGCTGGGCTATAGCCATCCGCTTTGAGTTCTTACCTTCTGGTAAGAGGCTTTGATTTTCAGGTGGAGGAATTCACGTACTGCATGCATGTCACTGGGTGTTGGAGGAATTTATATCCATCAATACATCGTTGTGCCACACTACATGGAACAAGTGTCTTTTTATCATTGAGTGCAACCTTGCCTCTGCTTTAAAACCCACAGACTTTATCCATCGATAATATTTATATTGTAGTAGTGGACTTTATTAATCTAATCTTGGCGCGGCTTTTTTGTCTTTGATGAAAGTCAGCTTCATCGGATATCCGACGAAAAAATCCATCGGATTTGATTCCATCAGATATCCGATCGTGTGTACAGGGCTTTAAGCTGTAATTGGCGCATGTGCTAAACAATTGTTTGTACTGATAACTTTTTTCAACATGATTGTCCGCATACAATGGTTTAACACCAACATTTTGTAAAATAAGTCTGTTCGATATATCCCATTTTATCTACTCTCAGTGATTGTTTTTTTACATAGAATGCTGTTCTATTCTTAAAATTGGTCAGTCTATATATTATGAGATCTCCCTGATACAACAATTAGTGTAATCCCAGGAATACGGAATCAGACATGGTGGTCTTTCCTATATCATATAATGTACACCAAGAGCAATTTCAGGCCAGTAGCCAGTGGATATAAATATTATTTGCCATAGGTACAGAATAAGACATAAAATACACAGTCAAATGTATCAAAGTATCATAAAATACACATGATGCACATATTTTTTGTGGAATTGTTCATAGAAATGAATCATTAGAACTGTCTCAACTGAGTAGATTTCCCTATGCTATCCATTCTGGTGTCAGGTAATATCATGAACTGAAAGTGAGAGAAAATCCAATATGAGTCACTGTAACAGGAGGTGAAGGGTAATCTGACAATAAGGACACCTGTACCATTAAACATTGAATTTTATTTTCAGTTAAGCAGGTCATAAATGATTTGATTTTCTTTCATTCAGCCATGGGTGGAGTAAAAAAAAAAAAAATTCACTCAATAACCCCATCAACACAGTCAATGTTGATAGGGGAGTAAAGAAATTCACTCAATAACCCCATCAACACAGTCAGTGTTAATGGGGGAATCCCTCCCATAGCGCTATTGTATGCTGTCAGCAGAGGGGCGCGGGGAGCCTTCCTGGCCAGCAGAACCTATAGCATAGATTGATCAAATCTCAGCTGGTCCCTGCTGAACTGGTTAAGATTCAATGGTTGGCTTAAAAATGTATCGCTGGGCAAAATATTTACTGTATTTATTGGCGTATAACACTCACTTTTTTACCCTGGAAATAGAGGGGAAACTGTGCCTGCGTGTTATACACAGGGGGCTATGGAACGTTTTTTTCCTGAAACTTCCCTCTTAAAGTTAGGGTGTGTGATATACGCTTGTGCGTGTTATACGCCAATAAATACAGTATTTACTTTTTAAGAAAGTGAGGAAGGGTTAGACATCCCATATAAGTATTAATGCTATCTGGGTCTCCAATGGAGACCCTCACCCCTTTATTTGTACTTGTGTCCATTGTCAACAAGAATGAAAGTGAGAGGAAATTAAAACATTTTGAGTTGTTCCAAAAGCAAAAGGTAAGGGAAGTCTCTGAATACACCAGTTCTGGGGACAGATGTCTATAAAAAGAAATCCATTCAATTTGGCAGATTTCCAGTTGTGTTTCTCGGACACAGACAGCAAAAATAAATTGCCATTTTCATACTTTATCTCCAAAAAAACAAACAGGGACACACCAATAAAACCGTACATTGTTGTCTGGTCTTTCCCTTTAAATAATGCTGCGCTGACATATTACTGAGTATAACTAAATATAACTACTGATATACTTGGCATAATCACTGTTGTAACAGAGCAAGCATAGCTCTTCAGTTTTTTCCCAAATCATCCCAAATCATATGCAAATTAATCATGAATAAAATTCTACAAAAGCAGAAATAATATAATATGCCATTCCTAAAAGTTACCAGCTGCCATATTCAATTTACTAATATTTAGTATTTCCCCGGTAGAATTGCCTGCGTACACTTAATTTTCTTGACATAAACACATCTGCACACCCCTGAGGCCCCTAAACCCACGTGCTTGCTTTATGTATATTTTGACACACAGCCAAAGCCAAGATCTTTGACAGGCCTACACAATGGAAAGCATGTGCCTTTCTGTCTGTTAGCATGATATCTAGAAAGGCAGATGCTGTGAATTTTACAAATTAAGGCTCAGTCAAGGCTTCTGATTTGACTGCAGGTCAATATTTATGTATAGCACTTGCTGTCATGACTTGTGAATCTGCTCCCACCAGCGGTGGACTGGCTGACCAGGACTTAGGATAGCAGCTGGGTGGATGGTGGCGACAGCCAAAGAGTGAAAACAGAGGACTTGGCTGGTCGTTTGCTTAGCAGAAGTAAGAGCACTGAGAAGATACCGTCTGGTCTTCACCAGAGGTGGAGATGTTGCACTCAAACAACAAGATGAGAAGCGCCTCTAATGCCGCGTACACACGATCAGTTCGTCTGATGAAAACGGTCCGAAGGACTGTTTTCATCGGACGAACCCGATCGCGTGTGGGCCCCATCGTTTTTGTTTCCCATCGGTGAAAAAACTTAGAACCTGTTTTAAAATTATCTGATGGTTAAAAAAACGATAGAAAAAAACGATCGTCTGTGGGCAAGTCCATCGGTTAAAAATCCACGCATGCTCAGAATCAAGTCGACGCATTGAACTTCATTTTTCTCAGCACGTTGTAGTGTTTTACGTCACCGCGTTCTGACACAAACAGATTTTTAACTGATGGTGTGTAGGCAAGACTGATGAAAGTCATGACCTGCTTCCTGAATCCAAACAGCTGCGGCGGCGCTCGCTGGGCTGTTATCACTCCATCAGGTGAAAGCCGGCGTCTGGAGGAACTCGGCGTCAGACCGAGGCTTGAGAAGCAAAGCAGGAATGGCAGCAGGGAGATGGCGTTACCTGGTAATGGATGCGTTTCCTAAGATGGTGCGCTGCGATGGTAAGTAGTGTTGCTCACGAATATTCGCATTGCGAATATTCGACTCGAATATAGCATATTCGAGAAATCGCGCTATATTTCGAATTTCGCGGTGAATATTCGCAATTCCGAATATTCGCATTTTTTCAATTTGATTTTTAAAACAGATCACATCCTATCGACGTCTAAAAGCATTGCTGGTATGATTAGAGACCCTGGGCCGAGTAGCTAAGCTGAGGCGATCCTTTTATGTTGCCAAATTGAAAAAAAAAAAATTGCGATTTTTCGCTATTGCGAATGCGAAAATGATTGCGAATTTTCGATAACTGTGGTAGGAGAACTCTGATTGTCTCTGATGCAAAAGGGGGGGCTTTGTGTATGTGTATGTTATGAATATTTGTATGTTTGATATTATTATTTTTTGTAAGAAGGAAAAAATTGCGCATACCTTAAAAAAGGGGAGAATACAGCAGCAACTCAAAAATGTTATACAACATAAATTAATACAAGACAGAAAATGGAGTCGCTCTACAAGAATAAAAAATATGTCTAGTGACAAGACATGTGGGCAAATTATAAAATAAGCAAGCGCAAATAACTTGTGAAATACACAGTGAAACAAATATATAAAGAAATATAGTCCCAATAATAGAAAAATAATCTTTCATAAAAATGTCTTTGATATGTGAAGTGAAAAAAAGTCCAAAGCATGCAGCATGAACGTGTTCAATCTTCAAGGTGTTTGATTGACAAACGGCTGTGACAGATGGATAGAGTAAAGAATCACCACCAATGCAAAACACTTTTTATTTTGTATTGTAAAATATCAAGAATATTCTGAGCCAATCAGAGTGCTCCTTCAGCATTTGCCGAATATTCGCAATTATTTTGTATTGTAAAATATCAAGAATATTCTGAGCCAATCAGAGTGCTCCTTCCGCATTTGCCGAATATTCGCAATTATTTTGTATTGTAAAATATCAAGAATATTCTGAGCCAATCAGAGTGCTCCTTCAGCATTTGCCGAATATTCGCAATTATTTTGTATTGTAAAATATCAAGAATATTCTGAGCCAATCAGAGTGCTCCTTCTGCATTTGCCGAATATTCGCAATTATTTTGTATTGTAAAATATCAAGAATATTCTGAGCCAATCAGAGTGCTCCTTCCGCATTTGCCGAATATTCGCAATTATTTTGTATTGTAAAATATCACGAATATTCTGAGCCAATCAGAGCGCTCCTCCAGCATTTCTCGAAATTGCGCAATAAATATCGCATTCGCATGTTGCGATATTTCGATAAAATATCACGAATATTCTGAGCCAATCAGAGTGCTCCTACCGCAGTTATCAAAAAATCGCAATTATTTTCGCATTCGCAATAGCGAAAAATCGCAATCATTTAATTTCGATAAAATATCACGAATATTCGAATTTAGCGAATATATCTCGAATATTCGAATATATATTCGAGATATATCGCGAAATCGAATATGGCATATTCTGCTCAACACTAATGGTAAGGCAAGCCGCACTCCTTTTTCAACAACATCTCAGGAAATGTTGCACTGCAGGTGGTATCCAGGTTGCAGTGCTGTCTTTTCCCTGCCAGGAGAAGATAGTAATTATTGCTAGTGGCTATAGCAGCTGCTAGTGAAAAATCGCAAGTAAATCCAGCAGGCTGGTTGTACCCAAGTTGATTGATTGATCAACTTGGCATATTCAGCCTGCCCTCACACGATTTCAATCTTGTCCACTTCCTGTAGAAGCAGCTGAGATTTAAACCATCTTTGGTCGGCCTAAGAGAGAAATGAGGAACACAGGCTGGGGGTGAGCAGGTCCAGATAACAATGGAACTCACAGGGGAGAAGAGAAACTAGTACCAAACTGATGAGCAAAGAGAGACATGGAGATGATGGAAGACAGATTTCAGGTAGGAATCACAGAGTAACAAGAGCAAGATAAAGGGTGAGGAAGACAAGGCTGGGACGTACTGGGAGCAAGGCTGGGAGCAGTTTGGGGCACACTCAGAGAAATAGGCTAGGAGAAGGCTAGGACAGACTGGTAATGAACTGGGAACACTGGAAGCAAGGCAGTAAACAAGCTGGGACACACTAGAACACAGGTGTCAAACAAAAGGCCCGCGGGCCGAATCCGGCCCTCCAGGCCATTTCATGTGGCCCTTGCACCTCTCCTGCAGGCTTCCTCTGGCCCTACTCCAGACCCTTACTTTCTGCTTTCAAGCAATGCATCCAGCTTCTTCCCAGCAGCAGCATAAGGAAATGGGGTGCACTGTGATATAAGGGAGAAAGGGGGACTCAACTTCTGATGGTGGAGTGGCTCTTGACATCTAATGTAAAGGGGGGGGGGGTGCGCTGGACATCTAATCTTACAGATACAACCAGCCCTTTTGAGGGCAATCATAATGCTGATGCAGCCCACAATGAAATTGAGTTTGACACCCCTGCACTAGAAATAAGGCTGGAAGAAATAGGAACGCTGGGGATCACAAGAGGCACAGGGAAATGCCTTAAGAGAATGCAGGGTGGTCCAGATGGATGCCTTGCTCAAACACTTAGAATGACAATGGCTGCACACAGAGGGAAAGTTCTGGATCTTGAAATGGAACAGGAAAGTGTGACACTTACAAAGGTTTATGGATAACTGGAATGTGGGCAGAAGTGCTTTTGTCGAAAAGAATGGTATGTCTGACATCACAAGGCAATTATAGTCTACTGTATGTAGTATACTGTATTAGATGCAGTTACAGGTTCACAATTTAAGAAAAGTCACTGTCACAGACAGACACGCATGTGACACAGATACCACTCATCATGTGCAGGCTCCTCCAGTGACAATTATGGCAGCAGGAGTACACGTCAATAACAAGCTGTCAGCTAGAGTTCTCCTCAAACATTAATTACTAGAGTGAATACATTGACACTGTTGTGTTTGTCTCCAAGTGCGTCATCCTGCAGTAACTGTATTGAAAGCAAAATTGTACCATGGGTAAGTTGGGGAATTTGGAGATTTAACAACTTGTCCATGTCATGTAGACACACTTAATGCAACTATTATATGTGCTACAATAATATGTGATAAAATGTATCAATTCCTAAGGATCATGACATCATGTTGCATTTGGAATATGTGTAAATAAATAAAAGATGTTAGTGTATTCTAGACCTGGGATACCTCCACTGTGTATGGATGACAAGTACTCTTTAAAGGGTAACACCACTTTCACGGGAAAAAAAATAGCAACTAAAAAAAATAATATAGTATATACAATTGCGACTAAAATCACATTGTAATTGAATGTTATTAAAAATGATCTTTCCTTTACAGTCTGCAGCTCTGTAATTTTCTGTAAAATGCAATGCAATATGGTTACCTGGACTTCTGTACAGAACCAACACCCCCCCCCCCCTAAGTAACATAATTTCCTGCTTGTGTGATTGGCTTACTGATTTTCCCAGAAGTCTGCACAAAGATACAAGTCAGATTTCAGGCATCCCCTGAAACAAAAATTACATTTTTAGTGAGATACGCCAAATAGCAAATCACGTCTAAAGGGATGCAGACCCTGAAATGTTCCTCATTGAAGCCCTGCAGGTGCAGTAGCTGTTTTATAATTACGAAACCACTCCCATTAGATACACTTTTCGCATGGACACAGACAAACACACAGGGATTTCTTCAGAATAACAAAAGGTAGGAATCAGCAACAAAGTTTGTTAAAATCCTTGTAATGTACAGAGATCACCCAGAGGGGAATGTTTTTTTTTCCTCAACAAAAGAGGAGTTACTCTTTAACATGGTGAAAACAGGAAGGATGACACAGGGATTTGAATGACCTTGAATAAAATTACATATAAAAAGATGATATTCAGTGAGCAATTGTTTAAAATTTGGAACATCCTCAATAAAGCAGTTATGTGTCGGAAAAGTATACAGCCTCTGTACAGAACTCAGGAATGTGCTCATTCCCGTGAACACACACAAGGTAAATGTAGACACATAAGCAGGGAGCTTTCCCTGTGCTATCAGGTGTACAGCTTAAGGCCTGCACGCCAACAAGAAATTGAGAAGCTACATTGCTGACTAAGTATTGAACTCAACGTGCAATCGACACTCAAGCTGCTATTTTCAAGGCATTACATCTTGTCTAGGATTGATTACTGATTCAAAAAACAGAAAGGTTCAACTGGTTTTTAACTATACCTTCTGCAGCTGCCCGAATATAGGCCACAAATGAACTTATGTATATTCCATTGAGCCCATCTATTACTGGAATCACTGGAAATGATATATAGGAAAATCAAGGATCTCTAGATCAAACCTTCGCTTTACCTTTGTACAATACCCAGGACATAGTAGCTATATTCAAAATGACTGTAAAGGCGGCCATACACGGTTCGAAATTTCGAAAGAATTTTCTTTCGAAAATCGTATCAAAGAATTTTCAACCGAATTTTGCACCGTTAGTGGGCTGCAGCAACAGCCGATTTTCGTGCGGCAAACAAATTTGAGAAATCCAACATGTTGGAAATTTTTTGGAAAAACAAACGATTTTCTGATCAATGATGGGAGAATCGTGCGAGAAATGTAATAGAAAAAAAATGTGCATGTGCAAGAAAAGAATATTCCCGGAGAGAAATGAATATTTCCAGAGAGAAAAGAATATTCCTGGCAACATATGAATGTATAAAAAAAGTGCTGTACTCTACATTCGCAGGAATGGTACTCAACCAGGATTTGACATTATGACAATCTGTAGCCACTATTGGCATTAGATTAGGAAACATTGGAATCTGATTTGTTGGCACATAGGAATGTTTCAGAACGTATTTTAATAATTGTATATTTTACAAATAATAAAGTATTTAAAATAGCATGTGCTGACTAATCAGATAAAAAATATTCCTGAAAATTGAGAGTTGGAATAATAAAAATGAAATATTGACTGCTATAGAGCAATACAGAGTGATTTTGTTATATACAGTGCCTTGAAAAAGTATTCATACCTCTTGAAATTTTCCACATTTTGTCATGTTATGACCAAAAACGTAAATGTATTTTATTGGGATTTTATGTGAAAGACCAACACAAAGTGGCGCATAATTGTGAAGTGAAAGGAAAATGATAAATGGTTTTCCAAATATTTTTATAAATGAATATCTGAAAGGTGTGACGTGGATTTGTATTCTGCGCCCTTTACTCTGATACCCCTAACTAAAATCTAGTGAAACCAATTTCCTTCAGAAGTCACCTAATTAGTAAATAGAGTCCATATGTGTGTAATTTAATCTCTGTAAAAAATACAGCTGTTCTGTGAAGCCCTCATAGATTTGTTAGAGAACCTTGGTGAACAAACAGCATCATGAAGGCCAAGGAGCACACCAGACAGGTTAGGGATAAAGTTGTGGAGATGTTTAAAAAAGGGTTAGGTTATAAAAAAAAAAAAACAAGCTTTGAACATCTCACAAAGCACTGTTCAATCCATCATCCAAAAATGGTAAGATTATGGCACAACTGCAAACCTACCATGACATGGCCGTCTACCTAAACTGACAGGCTGGGCAAGTAGAGCATTTATCAGAGAAGCAGCCAAGAGACCCATGGTAATTCTGGAGGAGCTGCAGAGATCCACAGCTCAGGTGGGAGAATCTGTCCACAGGAAAACTATTAGTCACGTACTCCAAAAATCTGGCCTTTATGGAAGAGTGGCAAGAAGAAATCCATTGTTGAAAGAAAACCATAAGAAGTACCGTTTGCAGTTTGTGAGAAGCCATGTGGGGGACACAGCAAGCATGTGGAAGACGGTGCTCTGGTCAGATGAGACCAAAATTCAACTTATTGACCAAAAAGCAAAACACGTGTGGTGGAAAACTAACACTGCACATCACCCTGAACACACCATTCCTACCGTGAAACATGGTGGTGACAGCATCATGTTGTGGGGATGCTTTTCTTCAGCATGGACAGGGAAGTTGGTCAGAGTTGATGGGAAGATGGATTGAGCCAAATACAGGGCAATCTTAGAATAAAACCTGTTAGATTCTGTAAAAGACTGGGGTTGAGGGTCACCTTCTAGCAGGACAATGACTCTAAACATACAGCCAGAGCTACAATGCAATGGTTTAGATCAAAAGCATATTCATGTGTTTGAATGGTCCAGACCTAATTTCAATTGAGAATCTCTGGCAAGACTTGAAAATTGCTGTTCACAGACGCTCTCCATCCAATCTTGAGCTTGAGCTATTTTGCAAAGAAGAATGAGCAAAAATTTCACTCTCTAGATGTGCAAAGCTGGTAGAGATGTCCCCAAAAAGACTAGAAACTCTAATTGCAGCGAAAGGTGTTTCTACAAAGTAGGGGTCTGAATAAAAATGCATGTCACACTTTTCAGATATTTATTTGTAAAAAAAATTTAAAACCATTTATAATTTTCCTTCTACTTCACAATTATGTGCCACTTTGTGTTGCTCTATCACATAAAATTCCAATAAAATATATTTAGGTTTTTGTTTGTAACATGACAAAATGTGGAACATTTCAAGAGGCATGAATACTTTTTCAAGGCACTGTATACATTGATCATTAGAGCCCACTTAGACTTTTCATGAGAAAATAAAGATGCGTTTTTACTTTTTTTTTTAATTATAAACTTGTCCTAAAAGATACCATCTAATAGACCTATTGACTTTTCAGAAAAAGAAAGTCATCCATGTAGAACAGAAAAAAATAAATAAAAAAAAGTTTATGATAAACAGAATGAGGTGTCTATAAAATGTTATCTGTAATAAATGTTATATGTAGCAAATACAATCCAAAGTCTTCTTAGTTATCTCACAAAAGGTAGTTATATGCACGCAGTCTCACGAATGGAATTCTTTTAGATATCTGTGAAGGGCATATCTTGGGTCATGTAGCCGTAGCAACACAACAACAAACTATAGAGCCATATGACACAGCAAGTATGGAATATTCAGGAAGGAAAGATAGCAAATATCCATTACATCCCTTTCATACAAAAACAACATGAAACAATTCAAATCTAATCTAAAGCATTTAATCCAGTACATTTTTCTCTTATTTATCTGGAGGCTTATCTTTTACCATTTTATTTCGTTATTGTATAGATCATTATACTTCATTATGGATCAGATATTTATACTAAATCATAGAATCTTACAACAATAAATTTATAGTGGCAATAAACTATAAACTATTTCAGCAATGCAATGCAAAAAGCAATCATATACAAATTGCAGTAATCCATAAGGTGTATTTGGTAAGGCAGGGTACTGGGCACCAGCGAAGTAAAAACTGCACTAACTGACAGTCAAAGGGGATTGGAAAAGACCAATCAGCACAGTTGTTGATTGGTGGCTATCTTGAATAGGTAAGTGCACTTTGAACATCCTTATTGCTTTATGCCAATTGTTTATTAAATATACCTGATAGAAAAACAACAAGTTACTGCATGAGATAAAGATTGAATTACAGTTGGTAGATATAGGTTACAGCACTTTGTACTTTATTCCTGAAACAACAATGGCAGGCAAAGATCACTGCCGGTGACTTGTCCTCAATGTTCCCCTATGGGGGAAGTTCCTCCACTGACTGCGCAGGCGCAAACTTCCCGACGGAAATCCCCGAACCTCGCCCGGCATCCAGGCTCATTCTTTAACATCCCCGTGGATTGGAGGATGTTAAAAAAAGAGCCAGGAGGCCGAGCGAGCGAAGCGAGCCGTCCGAGCGCAGCGAGGACGTGAGGCCGACTGGCCACTTTCCTCTAAGTCCACGTCGCCCTGGATGCCGGCCGCCGTTCAGGGATTTCCGTCAGCAAGTTTGCACCTGCGCAGTGCTTGAAGGAACTTTCCCGATGGCTGGAACCATCTCTGCGCATCAGTTCGCGCATGCGCTGGAACTTCCGTGATACCTGGAACCAGCACGGCAGATCACCGGGACAGAATAGCTAAACAATTCCAGCAACAGTTAAAAAAGATTTAGTCCATAAATTAAACAGGGACCAATGTAAAGACCCCTGCCAGTGTCATAGTTGTCATGTTTCTGCTTTGTTTGCATGTAAATGTGGAGCAAATGCAAATGAAGGCATGTGAAATAAAGAAAAGGGATTAATCCACTAAATATAATATTAACATTCATGCCTCGTACACACGGTCAGACTTTTGACCATGCAAAAGTCTGCAGTAAGTCAGTCGGAAGTCCGACGGAAAGATAGAGAACAGGTTCTCTATCTAAGATCCATCGGACTTCCGACCAAAAAAGTCGGATGGAGGTTACACACGGCCGGACTTCCCGAGAAAAAAGGCCCGTCTGACTTTTTTCTCGGAAAGTCCGACCGTGTGTACGAGGCATTACGGCCCACATAATGTTATCAGAATATAATGTTTTTTAGGGACTGGCCTACAAGCTATTTGGCACTGATTAGAGTTCCTCTATTATAAGTTTTGCGGAAGCAATGTAAGCAATATTGAAGGGTTACTGCAGTACACAAAACAATAAAAAAACATTAAGTTGAATATCCTTGCAAGATTTCCTCAACAGCCAAGGACTCATTAGTCCTGATTTAATAGCATTTTCATAGCTGGAGTGACTGTCTGGGTTGAGCAGTCAAAGGGAGGAGGGGGGGGGGGAGTCTGCAGTCTGCAATGATTTTGAGACAATGTTAGAAAATAAGGTTATGTTCCTTAGAGAAGTATGTGAGAGCTGCAGCATTGGCTTCTGGATAGGTTTAGGTAGTATTCATTCCTCAGCAGCTCAGAAAGGCCATATGATGAGACAGAGGTAGGTGGGCAACTGATCTGCAGCCAGTTGTGAGGCCTTCCACTGTCCAGGCCTAAGGCCCAATAAACGCAGCATGTAAACGTGGCAAAACTGCAAAACGGCAAAACTACCGGTATCTGTCAAGTTTAATCATTTAGGAGCAGTTGTAAAAGCAACCCGTGTACATGGAGCCTTATAGCGCACATCTTTTCCGGAAGACCCAGCTTCTGTGGGCAACACCTCTCAGATTGCTACTAGAATACTCCAGTTTCAAGCCTCGTACACACGATAGGTTAACCAGAGGACAACGGTCTGAAGGATCGTGTCAGAACGCGGTGACGTAAAACACAACGACGTGCTGAAAAAAACGAAGTTCAATGCTTCCAAGCATGCGTCGACTTGATTCTGAGCATGCGTGCATTTTTAACTAATGGTCGTGCCTACTAACGATCGGTTTTGACCTATCGGTTAGGAATCCATCGGTTAATTTTAAAGCAAGTTGGCTTTTTTTTAACCTAAGGTTAAATAACCTATGGGGCCCCCACACGATCGGTTTTGACCGATGAAAACGGTCCTTCAGACCGTTGTCCTCTGGTTAACCTATCGTGTGTACGAGGCCTTAGTGTGTGGCCCTTTGTCCTCAGGCCTTAAATCCCTTCAACTGTTCACCTGTGTTAGCAGAAATACATTGAACTCCACAGAGAGGGACCCTGTTTATGAGGATAATTGCAAACAGCTATGTTTTGAACTGTTTTCATGAAGTAGTGATTCTCAGACAGGCTGTTACATTGTCTTATAGAAACTGTGCTATGCAGCCATATATTAACTAAGGCATATATTGATGGGTGAAACTATAGATAGCTGTTTTTAGGTATCATAGGGTAATATTTATAAAGCAGTGAATTTGACATTCACAAAACATTTACAAGTGGTTAATCATTCCCAATAACCTAAAACACATGCAGCAGGTGATTTTACCTAGTGAATTTTTGGTGAATATCATATTTGCTACCTTATAAATTTGCCCCTAGTGTAAACTATTCAATATAATTCAAGATAAATGCAGAAAAAGTATTTTCCTGTAGTTGTCTTTCTGCTTATTACTTTCCGATACTCAGTCTAGCAGTTGGTAATTCAGTACAATTCAATTACATAGCACTGTTCAGACATTAATAACAGGGTCAGATTTCTGTATTGCCAACATGAACTATGGCCTGGGGCTGCACGGCTGCCAGGAGCAGCACATGGGCACTCAAATATCAAATTTCTGTATGTTAGTAACACATATCAGTGTATAGTGAAGATTTTCTGACTGGCGCCCTGTGTACAATTCACCTAGGCCCTCTTTGTTGTTCCTGCACTGTTTGAGAACTTTTCTTGGCTACTAGTATATCATGTATTTATATATTTTACCCATTCTGAGTTCATACACCTATGACCAAACTCAAAGGTAAAATTGGATTAGAGTTGATGGCGTCTACTGATAGCAAGCTCCCTGACAAAGGTGTGCTGACAGCAGTTGTGACATCAGTTTAGGCCCCGTACACACGTCCGAGGAACTCGACGGGCAAAACACATCATTTTGCCCGTCGAGTTCCTTGTGAAGCCGCCGAGGATCTCGGCAAGCTGAAGTTTCCCATTGAACAATGAGGAAATAGAGAACATGTTCTCTATTTCCTCGCCGAGATCCTCGTCGGCTTCCTCAGCCGAAAGTGTACACACGGCCGGGTTTCTCAGCAGAATTCAGCTCCGACCGAGTTTCTGGCTGAATTCTGCCGAGAAACTCGGTCGTGTGTACGGGGCCTTAGGCAGCTGGCAGCACAATGTCACTGGCTCTCCAGAAATAAAACCACTACACACACCCACTGAACCCTTTACCGCACTTTAGCCACACTGCAGGTAGTGATATCACATCAGGTGAGACAACAGCAAGCTCTACCACTGGTCCAGGCTGACCAGAAGCACTAATTACTGCAGGAGAGGGTAGTGGATTTGCTAGCATTCTCTGTGGGATCAGCAGCCTTGGATCTGGAGGAGGAGCTCCTTGAGTCAGGAGTCTGCTGAGCAAAATATACCTCTAGAGGAAGCTAGTGGTAACATTGACAAGGTCCCATAATCACAACACCTCCCTCTAACCCCATTTTCATTACAGTCCACCCCCTCTCCTAGTCACAGCGACTCCCTGCCACCATACCCCCCCCCCACCAAACCAACTTCCCTTCTCTACACAGTTATAGCATCTGCCACTCACCTCTCTCTGGTCACTGTGCCTCATTACCAACTACTTTACTTTGCAGATCACAGCACCTCTGAATGCAAACCTCTCCTCCATTTTGCTACTTCCACTCTACCCATCTTTTACCTCTTTCATCTCCCCCACCCTGTTTGATTACACCTACCTTCCACCTCACCTTACCCCCCATCACCCACCCCAACACCCACTTGACAACCCTTTGTGTGTGTGTGTGTGGGGGGGGGGGCAGCTTGGCAACTTTGCTTGGGCAATGGATGACCTTGTCCCAGCACTGGTGTCGGGCGGCATTGATATGTAAAATGTGGGGTATATTCATCACTCCTGCTGAATGCTGCCGACATAGGGGATGCAAACATACCCTGCCTGCCAGTGTCAATGAGCCTGCCATCAGTCTGTACTGCAAAGGTGAGCAGATGGGGGAAAGGGGATGTCCAGAGGTAACAGAGAAGGGCAATTTGGAGTGTTAGCGCTCTATTTTCAGTGTACATAAAATCATAAGTAATGGCAGTGTTTCATTTTTAAAATAATGATCGTGCTGAGGTTTGTCTATGTCCCTGAGACTCTGGCTTGCAGGATGGCAATTTCAGTATATTTTATGAGTACAAGAAGGCTTTTGTCTTGTTTAACTATGCCCCTTTAAGCCCCTCCCACTCTTACCACATTGTGGACCCACCCACAGTTTGTCATGGCACGCTACAAGAGCCACATTACTACTTTACTTAAGCTACCAAGAGGCATCCTCTCTCTCACCCGTCTCTTACCCTCCTCTCTCTCACCCCCCTCTCTCTACCCCATCTCTATTTAATTTCATTTGTTTTAATAATTTATTTATTTTAATAAAAAAAATTGTGTTTTCATTTTATTTATTCCCAAAAAAGGTTTACATAAATCCTCAGCACCAGGCCCATGATGCTCTTAATCTGGCACTGCATCTCTAGGGTCCAGGTCCAAACTGCTGTGTTCAGAGGTTGGGATGGAGCCTTTCTGTGTTTCCCATTGCATGTGCTTCATTTTCTCCTTCAGCAGATTAGCAGCCAGTGTTGTTTCTTTGAAGTCGGTCAGTGACAGGGAAGGGAAGAGCTCCTTGAGATTCATCAATTACCACTTTTGGGCTGGGAGCAATTACCACTTTAACATACTATGTAAGCTTGTAGCCCAAAGAAGTGAACTCTTTTGGGTAGACCCGGTATAGGCTTATTGGAGAACCTAAGGGGACTTACAGTAAGGGCACCTACAGTAAGGAACGGGAAGCACTGGTTGGCATCCCTCTCTTAAAGTTGACTTTGGGGGGGAGGGGCAAGGTTAAAAAAGAGTGAGATATTGTAATATCATGGGAAGGTAAAACGTAGGATGATAATAATGTATTTTATTCACAAGGCATTTGACAGTGTTAACTGGTCTTACCTTAACCACCTTCTCCCTAAATTCGGCATTTCAGAATAATTCATCCATGGCTTTAATGCCCTTTATCACCTACCCAAAACCAGAATCAAAATCCCTGGCAGTAACTCGAACTTCTTCCCCCTTAGCAGAGGCACTAGACAGGGCTGCCCCCTTTCTCCCCTCCTTTTTACCCTAGCCATTGAGCCACTTGCTCACACCATTAGGACTTATCCAAATATTCATGGATACCACAGAAACCCCCATCAGTTTAAACTTAGTCTATATGCGGACGATGCCCTTGTATTTTTAACAAACCCACACATTTCTATCCCTAATCTCCTTTCTGTACTCCACAAATTCCATGAACTTTCTGGCCTATCTATTAGTACCAACAAATGTTCCATTCTTCCCATTAATTGCCCTCCGGACCTTATCACCTTGATGAAACAAAACTTTAACTTTATATGGTCCCCCACGTCATTTAAATATCTCGGAGTCCACATCACAGCCACACACAATCAACTCTATAAATCCAATTACCTTCCCTTATTTTCCCAGATTAGTGCTTTAATCAAGGTATGGTCCTCTTATCATATTTCTTATTTAGGTAGGATTTGCGCTTTTAAGATGACCATTCTACCTAAGCTGCTGTACTTTTTCAGGACATTACCAAGTATTGTCCCCAAAACCGCTTAGAAGCACTGCAAAGAGAAATCAACAAATTTATATGGAACGACAAAAAGCCTAGATGCAGTTACTCTCTCATGCACATATCTCAAACTGGAGGTGGCCTCGGCCTACCAAACTTATGGCACTATTATTTAGCAGCTAAACTAGTACAATTGGTTCAATGGTTCTCGTTGGATGCTAAAATCCCATGGCTCCGTTTTGAATCAAGTTCAATACAGCCACTTAATCTCCAAGGGATCTTGTGGTCAAGTGTAATACCCCACCATATTCTCTCTAAGAAAAACACAATAGTTGCCCAGATGCTGCAGATCTGGAGAAAGGTCAAGGATAAACATCTCCTCTATTCCCCCACCCCGCCCCTCGCATCATACCTTGGTGACCCCAGATTTTCAGCTTCCTCTCCTGATATGGCCACATTTAACGAATGGATTGCCAGGGGACTCACCACCCTTAAATCACTCACCTCTAACTTGTCTTTTCTCCCCTTCTTTTCCCTACAGGCCAAACATGGTCTTTCCCCCTCTGACCTCCCTCAATACACACAAATTCATGACTTTTACGCAAGACACTTCTCCACACGCATTTCCCCCCTAGCACCTTATTTGAACATGTCTGCCTATCTAGCCCCAGAGACAAGGGCCTGATATCCAGTTTTTATAACTATCTGAACTCCCTACACCAACCAGAGAAATCTGGTCCTATGGAACGCTGGGAACTTGAGCTTAACTGCTCCTTCCAGGCTGATCAGTGGTTGATTGACAATCTTAGGAAAAGTAACCATGCAGCTATGAAAATGGGGGGGAACTAATGCGCAAATCAACCTAGCCAAGGCAATAATAAACTAAAATAACGATAGATAACATATAAAGCAGTTAAAAAGCAGCAGCCACTACTAAAAATGCTCACGCATTCAGAGTAAATGAATAACAGGTTGGATGTAGTAGCGCTTGCCCAATATATAATAGAATAAATAAAGTGACAATCCAAAATAAATGAAAGTAAAAAACGTCAATCCACCACCGACTGTGGGTCTAAAAGTGTTCCACTCAAATTGATGTCCAAAAAATGACCACCCAACATTTAGAATTCAAATGTGGTAAGTCATGATGAGTGGTAAATAATAATTGGATAAAGAAAACACAATTATGCCAATGACAGCACAATGTAAATCATTAAGAACAGTGATCACAATAAAAATAGTGACATCCAAAAAAGTGCTTCAATCAAAAAAGTGCATAGTGCAACATAATGCAATACAAAATAGTCCACAAAATGATCCAAACAAGTAGCATGCATAAGTGAGCATGAACAAAAATAATTAAAAATATATATGTTGTGCCAATCAAACCAGAAAGACAAATAAATTTCTGGCAGTATAGTGTTAAAAAAAGTGTGTCCAGTGCACAATCCGTGCAGGAAAGAATATAAAATAATGTTCTATAAAAATATTTCAATCAATATAATTGAATGAATAGGTGACAATCTATATATAAATTATAAAGTGCAAAAAGTGCTTCAATGAATCCATTAAAGAAAACTTGAGTGGTTGATGCTGAACGTGCAATCGTGCTTGAATACAATCCTTCAGGCTCCCCACAGTGTCTGGAGAATAGTGTGTTCCAGCCCCTTACCTCTGGAGGGCTTTACATAAAGCCTCTATGTTAATACTCCCAAATACGGCGGCTTGCTGCTCCACTCCCATATACCACGACTCATGGGTTAAAGATGACTCTCAAATGACAAAAGGGAAGCCTCCATAGCATAAAATCAAACGATTTATTAGGTAAAACAAAGTAATATACACTCACAAACAGATGAGATGTGAACAGCGTGTCTGTCTTAGTGTCTCCGCTCTGCGGCCGCGAGCGGATGACGTCACCAGTAGCTCTCCACGTCCTCACGCGTATCGTGACTGACAAAACGTCACTTAATCATAGGATCCTATTTGAGAGTCATCTTTAACCCATGAGTCGTGGTATATGGGAGTGGAGCAGCAAGCCGCCGTATTTGGGAGTATTAACATAGAGGCTTTATGTAAAGCCCTCCAGAGGTAAGGGGCTGGAACACACTATTCTCCAGACACTGTGGGGAGCCTGAAGGATTGTATTCAAGCACGATTGCACGTTCAGCATCAACCACTCAAGTTTTCTTTAATGGATTCATTGAAGCACTTTTTGCACTTTATAATTTATATATAGATTGTCACCTATTCATTCAATTATATTGATTGAAATATTTTTATAGAACATTATTTTATATTCTTTCCTGCACGGATTGTGCACTGGACACACTTTTTTTAACACTATACTGCCAGAAATTTATTTGTCTTTCTGGTTTGATTGGCACAACATATATATTTTTAATTATTTTTGTTCATGCTCACTTATGCATGCTACTTGTTTGGATCATTTTGTGGACTATTTTGTATTGCATTATGTTGCACTATGCACTTTTTTGATTGAAGCACTTTTTTGGATGTCACTATTTTTATTGTGATCACTGTTCTTAATGATTTACATTGTGCTGTCATTGGCATAATTGTGTTTTCTTTATCCAATTATTATTTACCACTCATCATGACTTACCACATTTGAATTCTAAATGTTGGGTGGTCATTTTTTGGACATCAATTTGAGTGGAACACTTTTAGACCCACAGTCGGTGGTGGATTGACGTTTTTTACTTTCATTTATTTTGGATTGTCACTTTATTTATTCTATTATATATTGGGCAAGCGCTACTACATCCAACCTGTTATTCATTAACCATGCAGCTGCCTTCAGGGAGACTCCCCTAAAGATCTTTACCAGGTGGTATATGACCCCTGCTAGAATCCACTCCTTCTACCCTAATGTCTCCCCGAACTGCTTTAGAGGTTGTCCAGAGGTAGGTAACTACTTTCACATCTTTTGGGACTGTAGAATGTTACAACCCATTTGGCTTGCAGTTATAGAGAGGCTTGAGATCACCCTCAAGAAAAAAATCTCCCTCACCCCTCATATATGCCTATTATTTGCCACAGTCCCAGATGTCCCCCCCCCTTGTAACAGAATGATTAATTCCCTTATCAGTGCTGTACAATGGATGATTGCATGCAACTGGAAATCACAAAACCTCCCATGGCCCCAGGTCATTTCTAGAATGGAATCCATTAAACTCTCTGAGAGAATCCACCACACTTTATTAGACAGCATGCATATTTTCTCTGTTTTTGATACCCTATCTCGATCCTATTGCAGAAGGATGGTGGGAAGAGCCTTCAGCCAACATTGTTGCCAGCAAATCAAGAGCCTGCTTATACCCTGCTTTTTACGTCATCGGTTCTAGGTGTACTGATACAGAGTAGACAACCCCTAGACTCGGTGCTGTTATGATATCCAGTCTTGTTATTATAGTAACTGCAACTGTAGCCCCCCACATTCCATCTTAATATTCTGTGATAGCTAAAACTTAATTTGGCATTGTACCACGTGTTTATTATTCATACTCAGAGAAGTCTAAAGCTGTAGAACAAATGCAACTTACTTTACAAATTGCACTGAATCATTTTGATGATACAGATGTTGGCAATTCATCCTTAAACCATCCTCCTATAAGCAGAGACCTTATACCATTAATACTCATTGTGTTTCCTGTCAAAATCCTATTCCTGTGTGCCAGCCAGGGCACTGTAAAACAATGCTTTATTGATACATATTCACACAAGCAGCTTTGCTCTCTACTAATTTCAGACATGAATGAATGCCTTCTAGATGCCATTTGCAATGGCCTCATTCATATGAAACCCTCCTCATGATTTCTTTTTGTTGAAAGATCGGTTTGAGATGAATAAAAAATAAAACTACCAAAATAGAAGATTCACTTACAGCTGGTCCTTGTTTTCTGTTCCTCTTTATTTAGCAATGAATTGGGTAAAAATGAAACCATTGTAAATGTGATTTATCTCTCTCATTTATTAGCTTGGTTATATTGCTATTATCTTTTTTTCTATAAACACATCTGTATTTTTAAAAAGAGAAAGAACATAAAAACACAGTGGGCTATTTGAATTTGGAGATTTTTTTTATATTGTTCACATTTGAGGTATAATGTTTTTTTTTTTTATTTAACTTGGGTACAGGGAATTTAAAGAGAGCAAGTAAGTGGAGGGAAAGTACATAGCTGACAATGTTAATAGCAAACAGTTGTTATAAAATTACATTTACTTAGTGTAAATTAAAATAAACCTTCCTTTTGGTCCCCCTGTGATCCATGCACTTGTCATAGTCTAACAAAATATCTTCTATGTCTCGGTATGAGAGAGTATAAAAGTCATGGGTCAGTGCCTATGGCAGCAGAGTAAAAGGGCAGCACTAATGCCGCGTACACACGATCATTTTTCAGCATGAAAAAAAAACAAAGTTTTTCGGCATGTAGAAAAAAAGAAAGTTTTTCCAAATTCATCATTAAAACGACGTTGCCCACACACCATCGTTTGTAAAAAATGCTCTAGCAAAGCGTGGTGACGTACAACACGTACGACGGCACTACAAAGGGGAAGTTCCATTCGGATGACGCCACCCTTGGGGCTGCTTTAGCTGATTCCGTGTTAGTAAAAGACGGTTCGCGCTTTTCTGTCTGATGAATGTGCTTACTCCATTACGAATGGTAGTTTTACCAGAACGAGCGCTCCCATCTCATAACTTGCTTCTGAGCATGCACAGGTTTTTAACATCGTTTTAGCCCACACACGATCATTTTTTACAACCCGAAAAACGACATAGTTTAAAACGTTGTTAAAAAATGCAGCATGTTCGGAAAAAAGATTTGTAGTTTTTCAGAACCCGAAAAATGATGTGAAGCCCACACACGATCATTTTAAATGACATTTTTTAAAAACCAAATTTTTTTCATGCCGAAAAATGATCGTGTGTAAGCGGCATAAGTCTACAAAATTGTCAAAGTTTGACAACTTTTTAGTTATTTCGTTTCCCTTTTTTGTTCTCCTTTGCACATGTATTGCTTAATTCTAAAGCGGCGTACACACGATCGGAATTTCTGATGGAATACAATCTGATTCCGATGAAGCTGACTTCCATCAGTCTTGCATACACACTGTCAGACTAAATTCCGACCGTTCAAAACGCAGTGACGTAAAACACTACGACGAGCCGAGAAAAATGAATTTCAATGCTTCCGAGCATGCGTCGACTTGATTCTGAGCATGCATGTTTTTTTTTTCCGTCAGAGTTGTACACAGACCATAGGAATTTCCTATCGTTAATTTTTTTTCATCGGAAAAAACACAGATGGAAAAAGTCCGATGGGGCCCACACACGAACGGAATTTCCGATGAAAAAAGTCCAGTGTGTACGTGGCATCAGTCACTCAACTGAAAGAAATTGTCAGAGATGTTGAGAGAAGTCAAAACACTTTTTTTTTCTCAATTGCCATCCTCTGGTTTGCCGGTATGTACCATCACAAAATAGTTTGCATAAAGGACAGTTATTATTCAGGTGTACCTAGGCCAGCATGACATTGACTTTGTGTTTGCCATTTCTCCCCAACACTAGGAAAAATATTAAGACTATAATGACTTATATTGCTCCAGCTTCTCCTTGTGTTGCCTAGGTAAAGTTGGTGTCACAGGTCTCTTGAGCAACACTTTGGAACACTGAGGATCTCAAATCTCATAAGAAGACACTCCTGTACAGTACTGGGGCATCTTTTGGATACTCAGCTTTCTTAAGCCCCATACACACTATCAGTTTTCCTGCTGGTTTTCTCTTCAGGTTTACCAAAACCATGTAGTACAAGGACCTGCCTGATTGCATTCAAATTGAAACGCTTAAGGTTTGACCTCATATTAGATGGTTTTGGTAAACCTGAAGAGAAAACCATCAGGAAAACTGATAGTGTGTATGGGGCTTTAGGCTCTCCTTGGAAGTCACACAATGTAATCTGCTATGTTATGCTTTTTTGCATCAGGATGGGGTCCAATAGATACATAGACCTTGCATTTTGATAGAAGATCTACTTTTCATCACCCTGTTGCTTTGCCCTGCGTGTGCAAAGCTGGCTGTGCATCCCACAGAGAGATGGTCAACCACCACTATAAACTCTTTTGGTCAGTCCCTTGTTTTTCTTCTTCTTTTCTACATTTCTTTGGCTCACATTATTCTTTATTGTTAGTAGTCTTTTTGCAGTACAAAACACAACAACCTATAACATCTCATGTGGTTTCAATTTACTTAGTTAGTACCACTAGTAAACTTTTTTTAAAGGCTACTGTGCTTTGCTCTTCCACTATTTGATTACATAAACCTCTATGTCCAATGAGACATTGTAAAGCCCTCATATATTCTGTCCAGTGCTCATGCAAATGAAAAATGTTGTGAATGAACCATGTTGATGTGGCAGGGACAATTGCCCGTGCTACTAAACAATTACATTACCAGTAGAAATATGTTAGTGTGAAGTATCTGTTTTGGCAAAAAAAATATATTCTGTTTAGCCAGTTTTCCAGTTGGCTCAACCAGACTGACTCAAATGCAACTAGAGTAGATTAAAGCCATACAGCTTGGTCAAGATCCACCCTGGCCTGTGAATGGATAGGGAAGAGCAGCAGCATATGAATGAAATACTCTTTGTGATCTTTCTTCCTATTAGCTGCTTGTAAACTGGACAACATACATAGTAAACCCTGATTAGCTTGGGGCTGTGTTAAACTAGCAATCCAACCAGCAACAGCTTCACTAAATCGAACACTTACCAGCTTCTAATGCATTGGTTGCTCATTGGCTAAAATCAGGGGTCAAGTCCTGGGGAAAAAAGTGAGGGAACTCCCACCCAAGATCCACTCCCCCACCAAAAAAAAAAATGATACGCTCATGCATAATTACTAAATTGCATGTTTTTGTTTTTTTAAGCAAGTTCTTTCTAAATCCCACGATAACTCGCGGCAGACCTCCGCAATGTCTCCTGGGAACAATGATAAAAGCTCCCAGGAGACATTGCGGCATCGAGGAAGTGACAGAATACCCGCACACTACCCGATGAATCCATATACAGGAAGCGGCCACTAACATAAAGGATTACTAAGGTTCGCCTGCCCCTGGCAGTGACTGGAGCTGGGCATCGCCGCTTAGTGAAGGATTGGCTCGGGCGGCTCGGCTGCTCTTGTCCTGCAAAGGGAACTGAGTTCCTGCTGTGAAAAAAGTGCAGGAACTCCGTTCCCACGCGTTCCTGCAGGACTTGAGCCCTGGCTAAAATGCTACAAATGCTAAAAACTATTTAGGAATTAAAATGTTTTAATGTATGCATAACTGAGTTAAATGGGGGATAATTTATATCTGCCTACGTGTTTGCCTTAAGATCTTGTACGGCAAGAAATTGTAGATGTTATTTACATCTACATTTTTTTCATTTATTTTATTTTTGTTTAGTTTTAGCCACGCTAACCTTTACGTCAGATGTATGGGCAAATGACATTGAAATTTACACATAATATATTTAAATACAATTATCTATGAAATTAAAGTCTTTGCTGGACATCTGCAGATGCCAGAACCGATGGAAAAATAAAATGTAAGCAGGATCGAAAAATCCTATAAAATAAGACCTTGCAGCTTTTTCGACATAGTTCTTTGATCTATTTCTGTTTTTTTTTTTCTCATATTATCAGACTTTTAACATCCCTATTTTATAATACAGACACAGCGTTTTTCAATGTAACTGGCTACTGCAAGAATAGAAACAGTTTGATGTATGGCAGTTGAGATCATTAGCGGAACTGACCTTGAGGTAAGTCATTGGAAGTCATTTCTAAGTAAAGGCAAAGCAGCGGTGTGTGTGTTATTTAAACCTCAACCTCAAAATGGCATTATTTAATTAACAGTTACAAACGTGTGTTAAATAAGCAATAATTACTCATAAAATAATTACATGCTGAGCAATTTAAAAATAAAAGTGAATGTCATAGGATTAGCATCAAATTTATTCCAGCAATAAATTATTCTGTTGAGTTATGCCTTTCACCACTTCTGGATAACTTGCAAAGATGACCCCAGTGCAGATTGCACAAAAAGGCCCTTTAGCTACAAAGTGAAATTGCCTGTAGGGGGCAGCACAGAAGCTCTCTGAGTAAAATCTCTTTCTATCCATGGCGTAAAAGACCTCCTATTTGCATGTAATCTGTGGATCCCCTTCATTTAGTTTGGGGTTTTCACTAAGATACTCTTGTTTCCTCCCACAGTCCAAAATTCATTGGTAGGTTATTGGGCTTCCATAAAAAATTGCCTAAATTGTAAACTACTATATAATATATGAAATGAATAAATAAATGAATAATACACTCATGAAGGTACTTACTTGATAAAGGTAAAACACATTTTATGACTTTGTTTATGTACGTAAACAGTTTTGACCAAACTCTTAAACTTAAACCTATATCTTTTGGTCTGAAAATCAAAAGACCAGAGTGGAAAATTGTTGGTCGAAAGCACCTGCAGCCGCAGTTAAGGTATTCTGACAGCCATGGGTGCCTGATGTCAGAATACAACAGCTGGTAGGGGAGATTAAAATGAAAGCTTTATATAGGCCTGCCCTACTAACAGCCCCACACTCAATACTATAATATACTATAAAGCGGTTATCACCCTTGCCTATTTACCAATTTAACAAACAAAATATATATTTACAACTACCTGGTGCAGCACTTTTCTGATATTTGTTGCCATGCATGAAGATACATTTTCATATGTGCACAAAATTACAGGTGTAAATACAAAAACAAAAAAAAATATTAATGTAGCCAAATGATCTGCTCCCCCCACTCTCCCTGCTTGTCCCCCACCTCATGTAGATCCCCCTTGCTTGCCCTGCCCCATCTCACAGCCACCACATTTGGGAACAACTGGCTGAGCTAAGTTGAGGAAGCACAGCCGTGGGTTCTTTGTGTTCCTACCCGATTCTTCCACCCTCCTGTCAGAAGGGGGCTCTGTGTAATTTCCATTCACTGCCTGCTCTCTCCCTCCCTGGTAAACAGCAGCTGCACCAATCAGAAAGGGGAGAGGAGCATGATGGGGCATGTAGTCCCAGGGGGTGGTCTGTCCATGGAGGTCAAGGGGGCCTGAAATACAGCTTCACTTAGCCTTGCAAAAGGAGAGGAGGGGAAAGTAGAACTGTCAAATTATTGAGGAGAGTTCAGTTTACCGGAGGCAGAGAGTGTGGGGTTCCATCTCTGGAGAAAGAGAGACCAAGTAATTTTGAGCCATCACAGTGTGTGGAAACCAGCGAGAACAAAGTCTTGATCGGAATGTGGAGAAACAGAGCCTCTTCTGGGCTGTGCTGCCTACCAGAACCACCAGTCATTGCTTGACACCTCCTCTAGAGACTGAGCCTTTAAGATCTACACAGCCAGTTGCTCTAAAGCCAGTTGACTACACTTAAGCACACCAACGGTTACTTGGTCCCAATGTTTATCTGTCTGAAGAGGCAGGACTAAAGATTTCCCCTTAACTACTCCTACCCAGAGACTTTCCCCCACTTTGCTTAATTAAGAGGTACCTCTTAGGAGATTCTGCACCATACCCCATGCAGAAGTAGTATTATCACTCATACTGCATTCAATGTTTTTTTCAATTGCTTATTGCTGAGTTGCTAATTCCTGTGTTGATTTTGGTCAGTGGTATAGAACCTGATTTTAGTCACTTTGTCTTAGTTATTAGTCTGTCTAGCAGACTGTGTCAGAATTGACCTGCTGTGTGTTCATTTATGTTCAAACTGCCATTTATTCTAATACATATTTATAGATTAAGTGCATTTATCACTAAACAGGTGTGTGTCTATTTTCAGGTAGTAACCCACAGTCTGCTTGGAGGTATTTATACTGGTATCTTTGTACATGCTTGCAATGCTGTATCCTGGCCTAGGCCAACAAGGCCCAGGCCTAGGGCAGCACTTTGCAGGGGGGCAGCACGGACAGTGTCCCCGCCGGCTTGCGCTACACTGTTGGGCAAATTAGTTTAGCGCCCCCATAAATCGGCCGCACTGCTTCCAGTATGTGGGCGGTTGGCATTCTGCAACTGGGGGGGGGGGTTCTAATTTTTTACTATCCCTGTCCCATTGCAGAGATTTCCCTTCACTTCCTGCCCCATAGCCAAACAGGAAGTGAGAGGAAATATATGCAAATTAAGGGAATCCATTGCCGCCCCCCCCCCCCGGGCATCAGAACTAGTGTCCCCACTTGAAAATTTCAGGGTGGGTCTTAAACCACAAGGGGTGTGGCCTTAACAGGAAGGGGTGGGTCATATTTAAATTAGGGGGTGCACAAGTTTAGTCAGGCCTAGGGCAGCACAAAACCTAAATACACCCCTGCATGCTTGCAGTGACTTTTATTGAACTAGGTGTGTCAGAGGGGCAGAGGTTGTTCTTGGAGATGAGGAGCAGAACATAGAACCCCAAATGATCAAGTGACTCTTTCGGGGGTAGCGCTACATAAATAAATAAAATAAAAATAATATAATAAATTAATATTGTGCTCTTACCCCTCTTAAGCATATGTGAGTATTAATGCAAATCCACAAAGTCCCCAAACAAAGTTCAATTAATTCAAATTACATACAAAAATATGTGGGCCAAATCCTCAAAAGAGATACGACGGAGTAACTGCTGTTACTCCGTCGTATCCCTGGTCCTAACTATGGAACTGATCCTCAGAATCAGTTTTCCATAGTTAGGGAGAAGATCCGGCATGTGTAATTGAATTACACTGCCGGATCTTAGGATGCAGTACCGCATCCGCCGGTGGGGGCATTTCGTGTCGAAATGCCGCCTCGGGTATGCAAATTAGCACTTACGGAGATCCACAAAGCTTTTCTGCTTCGTTTTTTCTCCGTAAGTATTAAGTTGCATCCGCAAAATTAGGGCTGCTTTTACATGGTGTAAAGTTAGTACACCATGTAAAAGCAGACCCTTCTCTCTAGCGACGCGTTTTTTTTTCGAATTTGAATTTTTTTTTTTGCGCCGTATTTTTTTTTTCCCGACGCAACTTTATTGACCCGTCGCAATCCACAAAGCCCGGCGTAACGTAATTTCGCGCTATGCACGCCGGGAAAATGACGTCACGAGCATGCGCAGTACGGCCGGTGCGGGAGTGCGCCTCATTTAAATGGGAATCGCCCCCATGAAATGAGGAACGCCTTGCGCCGGCGGAATTTAAGTTACACGGCCAGAAATTTCTAGGTAAGTGCTTTGTGGATCGGGCACTTAGGTAGAAATTTTAAGGCAGTGTAACTTAAATTAGAAATTCGCCGTTACGCCGGGTCTTTGTGGATTTGGCCCTTAATCTCTACATAACATAAAACAAACCTATAATATTCGTGCTTAAGATTATATAATGTTCGTGATAAAATCTGAAAGGATTGAACTTTTTAAGTGGGCTTTATGGATTTGCATTCATATGTTTATATGTTTTAGAACAATAAGAGCACAATATTATTTGATTACCGTATATTATTTTTATTTCATTCATGTATTTATTATTTTTTGTGCATTTACACCTCCATAATTGTGTGCACATATGAAAACGTATCTAGATGCACAGCAACACATGTCAGAAAAGTGCTGCACCAGTAGTAAATATATACAGTTGTGCTCATAAGTTTGCATACCCTGGCAGAATTTATGATTTCTTGGCCATTTTTCAGAGAATATGAATGATAACACAAAAACTTTTCTGTCACTCATGATTAATGTTTGGCTGAAGCCATTTATTATCAACCAACTGTGTTTACTCTTTTTAAATCACAATAGCAACATAAACTACCCACATGACCCTGATCAAAAGTTTACCCCAGTTCTTAATACCATGTATTGCCCCCTTTAACATCAATGACAACTTGAAGTCTTTTGTGGTATTTGTGGACATGATCCGATGTCCAGAGATGCTACAGCCTCCAGTCTCCACGCCACATGAAACCCCCAAGACGTAAGAGGGGGGGTCACCTGTCCACATCCTAGGGTAAGCGAGGCTTACCCAATGACGTGGGCAGGTGACCCTTAATATTCATACCAGACCCAAAGGGCCCAGCAATGGACTGGGGGGGAGGGGCTGCCCTTTTTTTCAATGACTTTGATCTGTATTGCCGGACCCGACAATTCATGAATTGCCAGCCGCGAGTAGTTTTAAATTACTTTTTTTCCTTTAAAAATTACATTTTGTGCAGAGACAGTTCTAAACACGGGAAACATGCTCTACTTTACAGGAATACTATACACACCCCCAGGTACGAAATTTAAAGGAATATTTCACTTTTATTGTTTCACTGCTCCGGAAAAAAATGCAGTTTTTAAAACTTTTTTTTGCATTGATACCCGGGTCCCCAAACACTTTTTATGACAATAACTTGCATATTAACCTTTAAAATTAGCACTTTTGATTTTTCATGTTCGTGTCCCATAGACTTTAACAGTGTTCGCGTGTTCAAACTTATTTTTTGCCTGTTCGCATGTTCTGGTGCGAACCGAACCGGGGGGTGTTCGGCTCATCCCTACTTTTGATCAGGGTAATTTGGGTAGTTTCTGTTACCATTATGATGTAAAAAGAGTAAACACAGTTGATTGATAATAAATGGTTTCAGCCAAACAATAACCACGAGTGAAAGAAAAGTTTTTGTGTTATCATTCATATTCTCTGAAAAATTGCCAAAAATCTTTTAATTCTGCCAGGATATGTAAACTTATAAGCACAACTGTATTATGGAAGGGGAGATTACTCCATCTGTGCTGTTTAGTGTGGAAGGTTCCTTTCAAGATCAAATTAATATTATTTTGATCCGTTGTTGTGGGGCCCTTAACTACTTTAAGACCAGGCCTTTTCTGACACTTTTTGTGTATATGTAAACATCTGTATTTATTTGCTACAAAATTACTTAGAACCCCAAACATTATATATTTGAAAGCAGAGGCCCTAGAGCAGTGGTGTCAAACTGGCGGCCCTCCAGCTGTTGCAGAACTACAAGTCCTATCATACCTCTGCCCGTGGGAGTCATGCTTATAACTGTCAGCCTTGCAATGCCTCATGGGACTTGTAGTTCTGCAACAGCTGAAGGGCTGCCTGTTTGACACCTGTCCCCTAGAGAATAAAATAATGGGTGTTGACATTTTTTACCTCACACAGTATTTGTGCATCGGTTTTTCAAACACAATTTAAAAAAAAAATGTTTTTTGCAGCTACGGCATCATTCTAGTACAACCACTCTAAGTTCAGCAACATACCAATTGCTGGTCAACAAGTGGTGGGAGTCATGTACTGTAGGCCAATGCCTACTCTGCCTATTTGGTAATCCGGCACTGTCCCTCTCCCACTTCAAATGCTGCTCATTACAAGAGACAAAAGCTGGCCATACACTGAAGCCTCGTACACACGCCCGGTTTTCCCGGCAGGAAAACTGCCAGGAGAGCATTTGGAACCCTGCTCTCTATTTTCCCGTCGGGATTCCCGGCAGAGTGTTTTCTGGCGAGAAAACAGGTCGTCTGTATGCTTACCTGCAGTGTAGAAAAACCGTGCATGCTCGATAACACTTTGACGCATGCGCGGTAGCATACAACGTTAGTCTGGGGTGTAGCAAAATGGCGGCGACGGAATGGAATGTGACGAGACACTGGCTCGTCGTAGTCGATGACGTCACTGCGTTCTTGCCATTCAAAAGAACTTTGTGTGGCTGTGTGTATACATGGCTTTTCAGGGCAAACCTGCCAGGAATCCCATTTGGAAAACCAACGTTTTTTTTCCCAACGGGATTCCCGATCGTGTGTACAGGACTTTATAGATTTTTTTTTTCTCAACATGCAGGCTGAATTTTTTTTATATGACCAATCAATGAATGAGTCTCCCACTGAGGACCGGCTGTCAAAATAGGAAGTTGGTAGCTGACAGGGCTACCCACTGAGCTAATTTCGGCTGACAATTTTCTGCCTGGATCCTTCGACTGGACAATGTTAAATGGCAGTTTGCAGACAGGGCTACTCATTAACGTGGAGGTTCACCCTATAAAAAAATTCTAACAGTACATCCAGCACAGTTCTGCCTATAAAATGACACTGACCTTTTTTTTCCCCCCCCGTAGATAGCGTTCAGCCGTGGAATTCCACGGTTGAACGCTATCTACGGGGGAAGAAAAAAAAGGTCAGTGTCATTTTATAGGCAGAACTGTGCTGGATGTACTGTTAGAAATTTTTTATAGGGTGAACCTCCACTTTAAGCAAATTTCGCATTGAGTATGGCCAGCTTTAGATGAATTGGAATTAAAGAATTTACACTATTTGCATTTAGAAGTACATTTAACAAAGTTTTAATAGATACATGTTGTATTCACTGGCATTTTTGGTTAAACAGTATTTTTCTACAGTTTGGCTGTAAAATACAAAAATCTGCATACAAATAGCAAAGATGCAGTGAGCTGACCACACACTTGTAATGTTCTTATAAAGGTACCTTGTAGAAAACACATTACTACTTTGCTAGATAATGCTGTCTCATGATTTTTACAATGAACAGTTCCTGGCCAGAAAGCTGGTACATTTGCAGCATTGTGCCTTGAACAATGAATGCTTGTTCTTGGAGTTGAGATTGAAATGTTCTTGTAGGACCTGTCACAGATTGTAACATTTAGGTCTGTACATCAGTATCTTCTGATATTATTTACTTGGTAACAGTTTTTTTGCTATGTTTGTGATTCATCTTGGAGAACGGGAAGCAACATGTAGACTGAACAACAATTGTACTTCCATAATGCATCATTTGATGGGTTTTAAAGAATGTTATTTTGTAACCATAAATCTCTCCAGGCTGTGCTATGTAATTAAATGATACTGAGTCAGCATCATGCTAGGATTACTACTACTTATCAGGGAAAATGTCCAGGAGCTCCCCCCCTACCAATTAAAGGGAATGTATAGTTGTTTGCTATATGTTTTTTTCTCTTTGTTTATAATGATTAGGACAAAAAAATACATAATATATATATATATATATATATATATGGAATGCTATATACTACAGGGGCGGTGCAGTGGCTAAGAGGTTAGCATTGCCACTGAGCACCACAGGGGTCATTGGTTCAAATCCCAACCACGACACTACCTGCCTGGAGTTTGCATGTTCTCCATGTGCCTACGTGGGTTTCTTCTGGGTACTCCGGCTAGTTTCCTCCCAAACTCCAATATTTTTTTTTTTTAGGGTCACATGTGCCAGGACCAACCCCCCTGCAGTGCAGCCAGAGGAAGAAAGAGGAGGAGAAGCTGGCAGAGGATTGGTGTCAGCACAAAATACAGTACAGCCGGCCCTCCTGCTCAGCAGAGCCCCCCTTTTGAACTGATGGCCCAGTACAGGAGGGCTGGTTGTACTGCTTTATCAGTGGCCCTGCTGAGGAAGACCTCAGATTGAAGGGTTACCTATCTATGTTTTAGTATGTGAGCATTCTTTACAAAAAATTGCAACTTTAAATCTCATTATTAGTCATTATTGTGACTTTATGCCTGTTAATTGTCCTCCAGCATGAGTTCATGTACCTGCAGTATTTACTGATTGCTATGAAGTATTCAGTATAGGAGATATCATCTTGTCAGTTCCTACTGACACCATTAACCAGATCTCATTCATCAAAAAACATTCTGATAAGCTTAAATGCATGTTGTGAATATACTGTACATCATGGTGATGTGCAAATGATTATATAATGTTTAAAATAGGATCGTAAAATGTATGTAAAGCCACTTTTTAGTTCTGTATATAGTGGGGAACTGTTAAAACCAGGGGCGTAACTAGAAATCACAGGGCCCCATAGCAAAATGTTGTATGGGGCCCCCCAGAGCCGCCCTAGTGTCAATGCAGCGTGACCTGTGCCCTATACAGCGTGACCTGTGCCCCATACAGCGTGACCGGTTCCCCATACAGCGTGACCTGTGCCCAATGCAGCGTGACCTGTGCCCAATGCAGCGTGACCTGTGCCCAATGCAGCGTGACCTGTGCCCCATACAGCATGACCTGTGTCCCATACAGCGTGACCTGTGCTCCATACAGCGTTGCCCATGCTCAATCCAGCCTGGCCTGCCTGTGCCCAATACAGCCTGGCCTGCCTGTGCCCCATACAGCGTGACCTATGCCCAATACAGCATTGCCTGTGCCCAATGCGGCATGACCTGTGCCCAATACAGCGTTTGTAGAAAGAAATGTTTGGACAGCCGCACTCTGGAAAAACCTTCTCGGTTGCCTTTTATTGGTAAAAGTATTCAAACACCACACATCACAGCAAAGACAGGGGCATACAGCTGACGTTTCGCACTATCAATCAGTGCTTACTCATAGCGTTGCCTGTGCCCAATACAGCCTGGCCTGCCTGTGCCCAATACAGCCTGAACTGCCTGTGCCCCATACAGCGTGACCTGTGCCCAATACAGCATTGCCTGTACCTAATACAGCCTGGCCTGCCTATGCCCAATACAGCCTCACCTGTGCAGAGGAAGAGGCAAGCTGGCCGGATCAGCAGAGAGCGGGATTGCCCACTGTAATAGCTTTCATTTGAATTTCCCGTCTTTCCGGGGCTCATCGTCACATAGCCCCACCTCTTAGCCCAACGCCTTTGATGACGTCACATGTCCCACACTGGACCGGCGTTCTGTCGATCAAAGGTTCCGGGCCAAGAGGTGGAGGCGGAGCAATGTGACATGAGCCCCGTGAACACTGGAAGTTCTAATGAAAGCTATTACAACGGGCAATTCCGCTCTCTGCTGATACGGACAGCTCGCCTCTTCCTCTCCTCTCTCTTCCCTTCACTGGGCCCCCCTGATCCTCACTCGGCTGCGGGCCCCATAGCGTCCGCGTGGGTCGCTATGGCGGTAGCTCCGCCACTGGTTAAAACCCTTCTCAGGTTTTTTATTACAGCCTGTGTCCCTACTGTAAAGACTCACTCCCTATATCTTACTTGGGGACCATTGCATCCACTGCAGTAGGTGATGGGAAATCTAGAATGTTATACTTGTCACTGGAACAAGAGGCTGGGAACAAAATTCCGGTGGGAATTTGGAACACTTATTTTCCAGAGACAGCGGCAATCGCAATGACGTCACCAGTGTTGGGTGGTGTGAGTGAAATGTAAAACAGATTAGAGGCTATATTGTTATATATTGCAGTAAAAAAGCTGATTTTTAAAGATGTCGGAGATTGAAAGTAATTTTAGAAGGCCAGAAAGTTAGCCTGTTATTTTACATCACACTTGAATAGACAATTCTGGTGAGAAAAGCATATGTAGATGATTTAGCAAAGGCTAAAGTAGTAAAATGTTTTGATGAGAAAGTGGTTTTCTCCTTACAGGCCAATTCTGTTGCATGATGAAGGGGCCCTCATAGCGACTCTGAAACAATGCTATACAGCTGCGATGAATTGATTTAGGTAATTATGTTTTTAAGTACTGATGATTCTGGAAGCACTTGTGCTGCTGAATGGGAAAAGATGAACATTTCAAGAAAAACCTTTCTCCTAACTTCTGAGTTGCCAGTGGCTTACTTATGGAAATAATGAAAGATCAGGGATGGACAATGATCAATCACGAATTGTAACCCCGCACCCTTCCCATCCTGTCATACTTATGTATCTCTAGCTCAGCTCTTGGTTTGAAGCTAGCAGTGTACTCAATGCTGGCTCCCACCAAAGGTCCTGGTTATCATCACCGCTTCCTGCTCCGGCTCTACAATCTACAACCATCTGTTCTGCATGTAGAGCACAGCTACCTCCAAGCATCACTCTTCTCTACCTGGCTTGCTGAGCTATGCAGATACCAGAGGACTAGTAATAATGCTTTTATGTTTTTAAACAATGTAAGTGCAATTTTAACTTCCTTTCCTCGTTTAAAAAAAATCTACACGTAGATGTCAGCGCTCGCTGTTTCTTTTGTTTCCTAATGCCCCTAGAACACTCAATGAGAAAATCGGGCAAAAAATACATATTATCTGATTGTTAGATAAATTGGGTAATGGTATAATTTGTATGAGAGCTTTAACCCTAAACATTTACCAAGGATGTTACAGTGCTTGGGTTTTCAATGACTGATACAGTCAAGAAAGAATGAAAGTGTTTTATAGATGGATTACAATTTGGAGGGTTCAGCAGGGCCAAGACAAATTTTGATCCATGTAAGGCCTTGTACACACGATAGGATAGCCAGAGGACAACTGTCTGAAGGACCGTTGTCTTAGGTTAACCTATGAAGCTGACTGATGGTCCATCGTGCGTACACACCATCAGTTAAAAAAACGATCGTGTCAGAACGCGGTGACGTAAAACACAACGACGTGCTGAAAAAAACGAAGTTCAATGCTTCCAAGCATGCGTCGACTTGATTTTGAGCATGCGCAGGTTTTTAACTGATGCTTTTGCATACTAACGATCAGTTTTGACCTGTCCATCGGTTAAATTTTAAAGCAAGTTCTCATTTTTTATCCTAAGGTTAACTAACCTATGGGGCCTACACACGATTGGTTTGGACTGATGAAAACGGTTCTTCAAACCTCTGTCCTCTGGCTATCCTATCGTGTGTACAAGGCCTAAGGTTACTGAGGTTGTATAACAGTCCATGTACCTATTGGCCTCTTTACAACCGTCCTGCTGGAAAATTTCCTCTCGTTTAGCACTGCAGACTATAGCCTGCAGCACTGATCTGTGTAATCTGAGGTGAAATCTTCTGAACTGGGGCACAGAACGCAAAACAAATACTACAGGGGTGATAACCCTTCCTTATGCCATCCAAAAAGTTCTTTAATTGAAAAAGCTAGAAGGTGATTGGCTACCATGCACAACTTCACCAGATTTTGCGCTCTCCAGTAAATTAACCCCAGTGGGAGGATTTCCCCATCCACCGCAAATTTGTGGTTTGGGGAGTCAGGTCAGTTTTTTCATTCAATCCAATGGTTGAACGAAAAAAAAAAAATTAATCTATGGCCAGCTTTAGATTTTATTTTCTTTCTTGCACCAGAATAATTGCAATTCCACTAATTGATGTGAGCAATCTTATATATGCAATATATCATGCAGGCTCTCCACTCCCTCTATATAGGTATATATAGAGTGTTTTCACTCATCAAAAATTAGACGCTAGGGTCCCAAGCAGACCGCATGTGCCAAACGTAAGTAAGGGGAGATGGATTGTCTTTCTCAAACTCTCCAATCCACCATTGCTATGACATATAGATACATAGCGGTTTGTTTGTCTAATTGGAGGGCTCATAAGGGGATTTCTCCCCCTGTCTCCTTTCCTGGACTGTCTAGTTTATTCCCACATGGTCATCTATTTTGAACCAAGTATGCTATTTACATATGGAATTGATGTTGCCATATGTTGAAATACTTGCTTTTTGGCCTACTCTGGTTCATTCTTTATTTTTTATTTTCTACTTTTCATTTCAATATTTTTGTTTTTTAATTAAAATAATAAGTGACAAACTAGTGGTAGAGTGCTTTTGCCCTTAGAAACAGCGCCCATTGTGGAGCTTGCTTTGATTGCCTCCCTCTGATAATCAATGATCCCCTGTGGGTTAGATGCCCCGCCTACAACTGGGACTCAAACAGGATATTTGCTGGCCCAAACATTGGGTCATGTCCATTTCTGTAGGTTTGACTTGTTTGGAATGCTTAAAATACTGTATAGATATTGTCATCTGTAATTCAGTGAAGCCAACATAATTTCTTTCTTCATGTATGTAGGAATGTTTCCACCCCTTTATCCCCGAGGAAGACTACGTATAGTTGAAACACATTGGAAGATATGCAATTTTTATTTCAACATATGTGATGTTGCAAAGATCAGAGGCATAGCTTGAAGCTTGTGGGCCCTGATGCAAAAGTTGACCTGGGCCCCCCCCCCTCACTACCGCCCTCCACTTACACTGTGCATGCAGATAAACTCACAGCACGGAAAGATACTCAAGGTTTCTTAAGAGTTTTGAGTTCCTCCTTACATCAGAGGACAGGGATCACCCCTGGAAGGTCACTTGGCAGAGCTTCTTTCCCATCCCAGCACTGTATACTGCTAACACACAGCACAGACACTTTACCATGTTGGGCTGTTCTCACCCTGTGCACCTCTTCATTCTGTAAATGGTTCACAGCTTCTCCCCAGAAAAGGAGAACAGAGAGATGTAGACTGTGGAAGGCAAAGTGGAAGCCCAGTACTGGAGCATGGCTGTGGGGCCCTAGGGCAGTTCGAATCTGGACTTAATGGAGGATATGATAATAATATCACTGGGGGGCTGCAGGGGCCCCCTGGAGCTAGGGGTGGGGTTGCGATTGTGACCCCTGCAACCCCTTATGCTATGCCCATGGTTGCAATTGTCCCTGCCCCCTATGTGGCCAGCAGGTCAAGACCAAAACCAGGACATGAATTGTACAGACTACCTATAGTATGATAAAGATTTTTCATTTTATAAAGTTTAAATTTGTGGGATTTCTATTGCTGTAACAAAGTCCCATTGGAGATACCTTTTTCTAGAAATCTTATATATGCAATGCATTGATACAAATGAAAAGTTTGAAAATTAAAAAATGGAAAATCTTCAGGCAAATTATTGAGTACACAAACTTTAAATGTCCAAATTTTATCAGGACAGCCCTGCTTCATTCCCTTGTATTAATTACACTTTTTACTATTAAAAGACACGGCTTTTGGCAGCCACAGCCTTTCCTGGCACTCTTTCAAAACACTGGAAACTGGAGATCTTGGAGTTGTTAGTCCAGAATTGTCAATGTGTGTATATTTTTATTGGGATCTGTACAATGTTAAGACATGTATTATTAATACTGGTAATATGTTTTGCATTTGTCCAGAGCGTTTCAGTGAAAGCAAGTCCATCTGTCATTGGTACAATTATCTCATTAATTAAAGTAATGCGTTGCTGTATCAGGTTTCCTTTTTGTCCACTGCAGCATGTTTGTAATAGTGCCAATGCATTCCACAACTCATTAAAAAGAGGGCATATCCTCCTATGAATTACACTTTCATGTCCTGTGGAAAGAATCTATTGTAAATGGAAAGAATGATGCTGTGGCCAGTCGGAAATCGAAGCCTGCTGCCTTGTGATCAGATTTAACAAGGATAATGTGATAAGTAGGACAGCAATACATTACTGGTTATTACAATGACTGTACCAGAGCACCTATAGATTCAATAAGTATTAAATTTATAACAGTTATAGAAGGAAATGAAATGGAGGCCAGAGCCATGGTAATATTTTATTTTTATGAGATTTTATTGCCAATACGTTAGCTGGAAGAAATACTGAACATTATTTATGGGTGGGTTTTGTCTTTATTCCTTGCATTTCACATTGAATTTTCACAGATGAGATAGCGTTAAAGGGGTTGTAAAGGTTAAAAATATATATATATATATCAAACATACCTACAGGTGAAAATTAGAATATCGTGCAAAAGTTAATTTATTTCACTAATGCAACTTAAAAGGTGAAACTAATATATGAGATAGACTCATTACATGCAAAGCAAGATAGTTCAAGCCGTGATTTGTCATAATTTTGATGATTATGGCTTACAGCTCATGAAAACCCCAAACCCACAATCTCAGAAAATTAGAATATAAGAAAAGGTGCAATATTCTAGGCTCAAAGTGTCCCACTCTAATCAGCTAATTAAGCCATAACACCTGCAAAGGGTTCCTGAGCCTTTAAATGATCTCAGTCTGGTTCAGTAGGAATCACAATCATGGGAAAGACTGCTGACCTGACAGTTGTGCAGAAAGCCATCATTGACACCCTCCATAAGGAGGAAAAGCCTCAAAAGGTAATTGCAAAAGAAGTTGGATGTTCCCAAAGTGCTGTATCAAAGCACATTAATAGAAAGTTATGTGGAAGGGAAAAGTTTCACCTTTTAAGTTGCATTAGTGAAATAAATGAACTTTTGCACGATATTCAAATTTTTCGAGTTTCACTTGTATACTTACCTGCTCTGTATGAGGGTCTTGCACAGAGCACCTTCGATCCTCCTCTTCTGGAGTCTCCCGCCGGCGCTCCTGGAAGAGCCGCTTTCCATGGGGGCACCCCTGCTGGTGCACTCCTGAGTCCTGCTGCTGCGCCCATTGACACTGACAGCAGGACTCGGCCCTCGCCTCTCGCTCTCATGTCACAGGATTTGATTGACAGCAGAAGGAGCCAATGGCTCCTGCTGCTATCAATCTATCCAATGAGTACAGAGACAGCAGCTGAAACTGCTGGGCTTGTGCACGTCACTGGAATGGAGGGAATCAGGTAAGAAAAGGGAGGGGGAAACTGGGGGCAGCTGCAGCATAGAAAGTTTTAAACCTTAATGCAAAGAATGCGTTAAAGTGAAAAACCATGAGACTTTACAATCTCTTTAAAATAGAACTATAGGCTTTGGATAGAGCAAGAGAGAGTTATAACCCCTGTCAGATTTTTTTTTACCATCTCTGTCCCATTGCAAGGATTTCCCTCGATTTCCTGTCCCATAACCCATAACACAACAGGAAGTGAGAGGAAATTTCCGGAAATTAAGGGAATTCCTTGGGGACCCCCCAGGTCACCATAACTAGCGTCCCCATTGGAAGATTTCCCCTCTATTACTTTTCAGGGAACAACACAAAATGTGGGGTTTTCTTTTACTTTTATTATTAATGATAATGGTAAACAGGAGAAATAGAGTGGGTGAATCTTTCTATCGGGAGCACACACAGACAGACAGGTGTTCTAATATCTCTCCACTCCATCCAAAAAAAAAAGTTTTGCCTTTTAGTTATACTTTATAGAAGCAATTTTACCTGCCAAAGGAATTTTATTTGTGTTCATCCAGTTCTAAGATTTGCTCAGCTTTGCCACATAGCACAGCCCTGTCTGGCAGGGCAGGGAACCTGACTGTTCTCTCTACTGCAGTTACATAAAGCTAGCCATACCCCTCTCTTGTTCAACCCTCCACGTTAAACATCATGGATGAAGGAATCTTCCCTACCGGCTTTCATTTTTAGCAGCAGATGGGGCCCTCCAGCTGCTGAGCATGCAAACAGTGACTGCATCTGATTGGATACTGTTTGATAATTTTCCACCTGAAATACTCAGTGTTTGTCAAGCTGGGTGATACCGATAGAGCCACCAATAGCTACATTTTTCCACACTCACAATATTCAATAATATTTTTATTTCTTTCTGTGTCCCTGTTGCAGATTTTTCTTTTTATTGAAACTGTGGTCAGCAAGGCAGAACGTGGTGGGAAATCTCTCAAATGAACTTTCAGATAGCAATAAACAAATGCCAGTTCTAATAATTTAACTCTATTTACAAAACTAGAATAAAGGTTTTTGGCTTGAAACTTTAATCACATAGTTGGCCAATGTTCATAGGCTGTAATGTGCCTTTTCTTTTCCCTTTTGGAACTTTCTCCTAGGAACTTATTTGGTCTATTTGTATGTACCAAGAATCTATTACTGGGAACTAAACACTGTAGTTTAAAAATTACTAGTGGAAAAATCAAGTTGACTATTCTGTAAAAAATAAATAAAAAGACACCACTAACTACCTAATGAATGCGCAGCTTCTCGTGTTTCTCTGAAAAAGCCACCAAGTGAAATTATATGATTAGTGAAATGTTTTCCTTAATTAAGCTTTGTCCTGTAGAAAACTTTGCCAGATAAGTTTTGACCCATGAGCAAGCAATTCTTTGCAATTTTCGGGAACTTTGGCAAGCACAGGTCATAAATAATAATTCAGAATCGAGCTGAGGCTGCTTTTACCGGCTAACCTCTCGGGCAGGGTGAGGTGTGCGGTAGCTGGGCGATCTCTTCTTATTTTTGCAGTACACAAATAATAAAGCTAATTTTTTAATGTGTATTTGTGGTTTTACAATAAAAAAAAATGCTATACTGCATCAATGTTCACACCTTTGAGAAGGTACTTTGGGGTGCATTTAGAACAGGGGTCTCCAAACTGCGGCCCGAGGGCCAGATATGGCCCTTTGCTAGCCTTTATCCGGCCCTTGGAGCACAATTCCTCCCACTGACATGAGGCACTTTTCCTCCCATTGACACCAACAATGGGGCACTATATTATCCACTGATACCAATGATGGGATACTATTCCTCCTACTAATAGGGGGAATACTCATCTTCCTATTGACCACCAACCCTGAGGCCTTATACGTTCTCACTGATGCCGGGCCCGTGACTTTTTCTTCCCTTGCTGGCATACGTTCTCACTGATGCCGGGCCCGTGACTTTTTCTTCCCTTGCTGGCCCCAATCCGGCCCTCCTAAAGTCTGAAGGGCAATAAAGTGACCCTTTGTTTGAAAAGTTTGGAGACCCCTGATTTAGAATAACAGCAGCCCACCAACATGCGTAACACAGGTCACTGTGGGTTGTAGTAATGCTTGCATTGCCACAGCGCAACAGTGCAAATATATACATACATATATATATATATATATATATATATATATACAAATATATACATTATTATTATTATTATTATTATTATTATTATTATTTAGGTACTTATGAGTGAGTGAAATACTTATATAGCGCCACAAATGCGTACTGAATCGCCTCAAGGCGCTTGGCATCCATTTTCCTTCAGTTTAAACCCTCAGAATAGATGGGTCTTTAGTTTTTTTCTGAAGGCCAGGTGATCAATTTCCATTCGGATATTAGTTGGTAAAGCGTTCCATAGTCGAGGTCCGTCAATTTACACAGCACTTTACATATACAATGTACATTCATATCAGTCCCTACCCTCAAGGAGCTTACAATCTAAGGTCCCTAACTCACATTCATATACTAGGGCCAATTTCGGGCAGAAGCTAATTAACCTACCAGCATGCCTTTGGAGTACATTCATATATATATGTATATATATATATATATATATATATATATATATATATATATATATATATATATATATATATATATATATATATATATACTGTATATACCATATATAAAAGCTTTGGATTTCCTACTTCATCTCCATAACACAGCAGGATGATGTTCTGTGGTCCAGCAGGGAAGAACTTAGGCAAAAATGTAGTACAAACAATCTCCTGCACTCGGGTATGGTATCCAAATATTAAATACGTGTTCATTCACACTTGTACAACCTGTTATCTGATTTTGGGCATAAAAGTCAGATTACAAGTCATACCCTACATTTTCATGCAACTTGAGGGCCATATACGTCAATGTTACTTAACACACAAAAGTTGCATCAAAGTTGTACCTGAATGTTTTACATGCAACAGTTGTCCATTATCTTTGGTCAAAGCCAACGTCGCATCCAAGTTATACCCATCCAAAGTTGCATCAAAGTTACATCAAAGTTGCACTCCAAAGTCAAGTTATTTGGAGTCTTACAAGTGGGAATGGAGCCTTGCTCTTATTGTTCCTGTTTCACTTTAAATCCATTGGAAAGCTCCTTCGCCTTTCTGCCCTCCAAGGGCTGGGGAATACCAAAAATGCTAGATAATGAACAAACACAAAGAGGGTGCGTCAGCCTAGCGCATTACCTTTATATACCATTTATTAATAATAAAAGAGCAAATGTTATACTCACAAACCCATGTATATGCACGCTCATCAATAAAATCCAAGGAACAGAAACGCCAAGAACTACAGTACATACTTCCAGTCATGACTGCCTTTTAGACCTGAGTAGCTCCCATCTGAGGCCCCGTACACACGTCCAAGAAACTCGACGGGCAAAACACATCGTTTTGCTCGTCGAGTTCCTTGTGAAGCCGCCGAGGATCTCGGCCAGCCAAAGTTTCCCATTGAACAACGAGGAAATAGAGAACATGTTCTCTATTTGGCTCGACGAGTTCCTCGGCGGGTTCCTCGGCGAAAAGTGTACACACGACCGGGTTTCTCGGCAGAATTCGTCTCCCATCGAGTTTCTGGCTGAATTCAGCCGAGAAACCCGGTCGTGTGTACGGGGCCTGAGATTTGTGTGCTGTGGTTCCTGGCCTTTCTGTTCTTTGGTTTTTATTGAAGAGCATGTATATACATTTGCTCTTTTATTATTAATAAATGTTACATAAAGGTAATGCGCTAGGCTGGGTGCCCTCCTTTTGTTTGTTCGTTATAAAGAACTTATGCAGGTCTGATACCACTGATTGGGTTTTTTCGGAACTAGTAGAGTTTTTTAAAGTGACAAAACAGTGGGAAATGTGTATGTATTGCAGAGATTTACTGCTTATGATTTATTTTTTATTTTTTTGCCCTAATTGTGGCAGGGATATAACTCTATTGTATTTGTATAAATACATACAATATATACTAATCATACAGGCCCACGCACTGCTTCTTCTATATTTAGTTTATTATCTTTTGCTTAGATTTTAGTCTCATTGTTGTCCTGATATAACATTGGATAAAATGCTATCTATCCAGAGGTTATTCTGTACTGTACGTCAGCTGAAGCTTTATTTTTAATAGTTGTTACACAACATGCTTACTTACAGATGGACTTTGATTTTACCAGCATTATCTAACATTTAATAGGGGGAAATACAAACCATAACCTAAAGGTCAGACACAGATAACATTTACAGTTATAACATATAGATATTTAATGTGCGGTAACTGACAAACATGGCAGGCTTGAGTGGAATGTAGGCATTGTGTTTGTTGTTATGGATGTGGATAGGATTTACTTACTTATTTACTTTCCATATCTTACTATGTAAAGAAATAAAGCATTTTTTTTCTTTTTTCATGTTCCATTTCTCATTCTGTTCTTTGCTTTTTAATTTTCTAAAATAGCTTATTATGAAGGACATTGATTCAATAAATTTTTTTTTTTTGCATTCTTCTCTGTTGGTTATACACGTATTTGCATACATAGTTTGGTATTAAAAGAATGGCCAGGAACCTGTTGTTGTATAGCATATGAGGGTTCACATGTTTTTATTATAATAACATTTATTAGGCAATATATAATACTCATTTACACTTTATCCACTCCCAAAAAAAAAGTGGCAGCTTGCTATGGGGGCACCTGAGCTGAGCCACAGCTCCTCGTGTCCAATCAGAGCTCCAGGGAGCTGGATAATGCAAATCTGCACAAGTGCCAGTGATCTGCCCCAAGTCCCAAATATGCTGGGTTCACCATTGGACCAATCACAGGTTGGGGCAGGGAGGTAACCAGGCTATTTTGCTTAACTGCAGCAAATTAAAGTCAAGTCTCCATCCTGACGTTATGATATGGCAAAGATGTATAAGGGCCATATAAGGGCTTTGTTGTTGTCAAACACAGTCTTTTTACATTTAAACACAGCACAATCCAAAATTATGCATTTGAACACAAAAGGTCTGATTTTGATGTGTATTTCCCACAATGCAAATGCATTTTCAAAAGGACATACTGTACTGCATTAAGAGGAATGTAATGTGCAAAGCAGGTCAAACACAACCTCAGAACTGTCACCTGCAATGTACCATTGATGTAAATGGAAGTCTGCTAAACTTGGTTTGACGTGCGTTTAAAAAAAATATCAAATTAAATCTCCACAGATGGAAAATAACTGACAGGGGTTATAACTCTCTCTTACACTATCCAAAAAAAGGAAAATAACAACTGACAAGGGGTATAATTCCCTTACTCTATATTAAAAAAAGTTTTTCCTTTAGTTCTACTATAAAGAAGGCGACCAAGTGGAATTAGTAGGTTATTTGACAACGTTGAAAAACAATCAAAAAGCAATACTTTTTCCTTGAGTTAGAGCCGGTTCACACTGGGGCGACTCGTTAAGGGGACTGAGCCGCCTGACAAGTTGGGTCTCATTCTATTCAATAGAACGTTCTAATAGGGGCGACGCAAGCCGACTTAGAAAAAGGTTCTTGTACGACTTTGGGGGCGACTCGGGGAGACTTGCATTGACTCCTATACAGAAGTCATTTTGCAAGTCGCCTCTGAAGTCGTCTTCAGGACGCCTTGCCGAGTCGCCCCCAAAGTCGTGCCACCCCAGTGTGAACCGGCTCTTAGGTATTAATGTGGCTTTGCACTGCAGAACAGGCTGACAGATTGGAGAAACTGCTTTCATTTATTAATACACCTTTTAATTGCCTAATCATCGTCAGATGAAAATAAACTGTTTTTGTTTCCATGTATTCAGACCTATCACTGAGCATGTCTCGGTGCCTGGACAATGCAGATCATTTTTCAACATTGTAACACCCATAGCAATGTTATTGCTACATTTTTTGTTACATTGACTGCTGCATTTTATTGATGTAGCCACTGAATACAAAATATATCAGTTTTTCCAGGACTTTTTTTCTCAATCAAAAGGTGCTGGAACTCAACCACAACAACCCAAAACCCCTCCACCCACACACACCCTCCAAATCACATTAAATAGTGGGTGTGGTCAGTCAAATTTCACGAACAGTAGGAGAGTCTTAAAGAGGCATTAAATACCAGGATTGCATTACATACAGAGTGCAGAGTTCAGGGGGGTTACACACAGATTGCAGTTTTCTTCTGTGTTTACAAGTGATTGTGGTGAGCAGGCACCAAAGGGTCTGAGCCAGAGGTGGTGGAACTGAGTTCCCCCAGGTTCCCCCTGAAAAAAGGCCCTGAGTTTCTCTAATTAGTGATAGGGATGCACCAATACATTGGCCGCCAAAAATGAACAGGCGAAAATAGGGTTATCTGCGTTTTACTGATAGAAAAAAAAGGTGCAGACAGTGGCCGCCGAAAATTGAGTTATTGCCATTTTTACTATAGAAAAAAGGTGCCGATATGCACGAATATGAATTCATATTATTTAAAATTCATGATATTATTTAAAAAGTCTAATATAATAAAATTATTAGGGCTGTTACTGATTAAAATGTTTGTGTTTGATTAACCTCCCTGGCGGTATCCCTGAGCGTGACTCGGGTGGGTTTTTCTTGCTGCGATCGGTATCCCCGAGTCACGCTCGGGGTAGACATGCAGAGCCTGCAGCGTGCGCTGGCTTACCTTCTCCTGGATCCAGCGATGTCACCACGCTGTGTGAGCGAGCGGGACCTCGCTCGATTCACACAGCGTCCTCCTGTGCCGCCGATCTCCGTTCCCTGCGACGTTACGACGCACGGGAGCGGAGATCGGCGCCAAATTCAAAAAAGTAAACAAACACCTTACCTACAGTATACTGTAATCTTATAGATTACAGTACTGTATGTAAAAAAAACACTCCCCCCTTGTCCCTAGTGGTCTGCCCAGTGCCCTACATGTCATTTTATATAATAAAAACCTTTCTTTCTGCCTGAAAACTGTAGATTGTCCATAGCAACCAAAAGTGTCTTTTTATGTCAAAAATGGTTTTAGATCAGCTAGAAAACAGCGATAATAAATTATAATCACTTGCAGCGATTTGCGGGGAAATTCGTCATAAAAAAAAAAAATAATGACAGCGACAATTCTGCAACTGAAAAAATTTCAGTGATTTTGATTTGATTACATTATTGAATAATTTTTATTTTAATTATATTATTACTTGCTATAATTATTTATAATTATTTATTATATTATAATTTAAAATTTTGTTTTTAAAAAAATGTCATACCCGGGATGCCTATTAGATTCTTGTTTGGTCAGATTTCAGTGAGTTATTCCTAAAAATCACAGGCCTACAGTATAAAACACCAAATTTCCGTGCAAATAATTTTACCACTTTCAGCATGTTTTTTCAGACAGAATCATACCGCCAGGGAGGTTAATAGTTTTTTTTAATCGATTAATCGACAAATTTTGATTAATTATAACGCACATACAGATCCAACTACTTTTAGCTGATCTCCTTGCAGGCTGATTCCCAACCACTGGAAAAATGGATAGCAGGCTACAAAAAATACACAAAGGCAACGCTTGATGGGAATAGCATTAAAACTTTTATAGTCTTCAAGTAGGTAACCAAATAAATATTGAACTGGAGATAAAATCGATGTAGCTACATAAACTGTAAAAATGGTGCGGGTAATACCAAACGGTAGCAAAAGCAGTCATAAAAACATGTAGCTAAGTATGATACTGGTATAAAAATGTGTACAACGATACCACTGCTGAATCCAGATGAGGAGGGGTTAACATCAGTCCGTCGGCATGTAGATGTCCCATGAAGGGAACTATCACAACTCCCAGTGGATGGCTGTAGAATCCCAGGTTGATAAAGGGAAGTGATAGAGGGAAGTGTAACAGCCCTTGCGAGACGAGCAGGAAGCCAGGGAGAGAGCCACGGGGCAGTGAGGCTTACCGCTAAACCACCAAACCCCGAGAGGAACAACACCAACTACTGCCGCCCAATAGGTACTTGTACCAGGCTCTGAGCGCCACGTCTGTCAGCCCACTTGCGGACATCAAGCAGCAGACTAAATGGCCGGCGAGGTTTGAGGACAGTGATGCTTTACCTGATTCCTCAGCCCAACCAACTGAGTCAATCCATACAGACTCTTCCACAAGGCAGCCATACAGCTCAACATATGAACGGCGGTATATTGGTAATGTATCAATCTCCCTCCGACTAACCAACTCTAATCAGGTACTCTGCATATTAATGAACTAAGGGCCAGATCCACAAAAGGGTTACGACGGCGTATCTGCTGATACGCCGTCGTATCCCTGTTTCTATCTATGAGACTGATTCATAGAATCAGTTACGCATAGATATCCCTAAGATCCGACAGGTGTAATTGTTTTACACTGTCGGATCTTAGGATGCAGTACTGCGGCCGCCGCTGGGGGCATTTCTCGTCGTAAACCAGCATCGGGTATGCAAATTAGCACTTACGGAGATCCACGAAGGTTTTTCCCTTCGTGAAGTCGCCGTAAGTGTTAGTTTGCCGTCGCAAAGATAGGGCTGCTTTTACAAAGTGTAAAGTTAGTACACCATGTAAAAGTAAATCCCCGTCTTTCCCGCGTCGCTGTCAAATTTTTTTTTTAAATTTTTTTTCCCGCCACATCTCTTTTTTACCCGTTGCGATTCACAAAACTCGGCGCAACGTAACGTAACGCAAAGCACGTCGGGAAAATAGCGTCAGGAGCATGCGCAGTACGTCCGGAGCGGGAGCGCGCCTAATTTAAATGGGACTCGCCCCATTTGAATTGGCCCGCCTTGCGCCAGACTGATTTAGGATACACCGCCGCAAATTTCCAGGTAAGTGCTTTGTGGATCGGGCACTAACTTGGACAATTTGCGGCGGTGTAACTTAAATCACAAAAGTTACGTTGCGCCCGCTGGTTGTGGATCTGGCCCTAAATCCTTTACTGTCAGCATCTCCATAATCACAATTGTGACGGGACTGTTTATGTTCACACAATCAGTGTTGAAGAAGTCTATGCTGTCAATGATTACTGGACATACTTACCCAGGAATATTCATGCGCAAATATATTTTTTGAATTCTCATGACCTGATTAACTTTAGCTTATTAGAGCGCTTTCAGGATGACCAACTAACATCACCCATTAATGCATGCGGATGGTTCCTATGTAGATACTAACCAATAAGGATCTCTCAGAGTTAACTCCTTGATCTGAATCCATAACTTGCAATCCTCCCCCTGCCCCCTCCCCCCTCCTCCCTCTCTCTCACTCCTAGGGTCCAGCCAACAGCCAAAGCACCTATTGGCACTGATAAAGAAGGTGTTGTTAGATTATTTATTTGATATACAATCCCCTTCTTCTAATAAATTAATTGATCAATTCCCTTGAATACAGTGTATACTGGCTGTGGCTGAACCGTAAAACGTTCGTACTGGTGCTGTTATGTGTTGTCTTATGTATGTCTTGTTTATTACATACAGTGAGGAAAATAAGTATTTGAACACCCTGCTATTTTGCAAGTTCTCCCACTTGGAAATCATGGAGGGGTCTGAAATTGTCATCGTAGGCGCATGTCCACTGTGAGAGACATAATAAAAAAAAAAATTCCAGAAATCACAATTTATGATTTTTTAACTATTTATTTGTATGATACAGCTGCAAATAAGTATTTGAACACCTGTCTATCAGCTAGAATTCTGACCCTCAAAGACCTGTTAGTCTGCCTTTAAAATGTCCACCTCCACTCCATTTATTATCCTAAATTAGATGCACCTGTTTGAGGTCATTAGCTGCATAAAGACACCTGTCCACCCCATACAATCAGTAAGAATCCAACTACTAACATGGCCAAGACCAAAGAGCTGTCCAAAGACACTAGAGACAAAATTGTACACCTCCACAAGGCTGAAAAAAGGTCCACTGTTGGAGCAATCATTAGAAAATGGAAGAAGCTAAACATGACTGTCAATCTCCCTCGGACTGGGGCTCCATGCAAAATCTCACCTCGTGGGATCTCAATGATCCTAAGAAAGGTGAGAAATCAGCCCAGGACTACACGGAAGGAGCTGGTCAATGACCTGAAAAGAGCTGGGACCACCGTTTCCAAGGTTACTGTTAGTAATACACTAAGACGTCATGGTTTGAAATCATGCATGGCACGGAAGGTTCCCCTGCTTAAACCAGCACATGTCAAGGCCCGTCTTAAGTTTGCCAATGACCATTTGGATGATCCAGAGGAGTCATGGGAGAAAGTCATGTGGTCAGATGAGACCAAAATAGAACTTTTTGGTCATAATTCCACTAACCGTGTTTGGAGGAAGAAGAATGATGAGTACCATCCCAAGAACACCATCCCTACTGTGAAGCATGGGGGTGGTAGCATCATGCTTTGGGGGTGTTTTTCTGCACATGGGACAGGGCGACTGCACTGTATTAAGGAGAGGATTACCGGAGCCATGTATTGCGAGATTTTGGGCAACAACCTCCTTCCCTCAGTTAGAGCTTTGAAGATGGGTCGAGGCTGGGTCTTCCAACATGACAATGACCCGAAGCACACAGCCAGGATAACCAAGGAGTGGCTCTGTAAGGAGCATATCAAGGTTCTGGCGTGGCCTAGCCAGTCTCCAGACCTAAACCCAATAGAGAATCTTTGGAGGGAGCTCAAACTTCGTGTTTCTCAGCGACAGCCCAGAAACCTGACTGATCTAGAGAAGATCTGTGTGGAGAAGTGGGCCAAAATCCCTCCTCCAGTGTGTGCAAACCTGGTGAAAAACTACAAGAAACGTTTGACCTCTGTAATTGCAAACAAAGGCTACTGTACCAAATATTAACATTGATTTTCTCAGGTGTTCAAATACTTATTTGCAGCTGTATCATACAAATAAATAGTTAAAAAAAATCATACATTGTGATTTCTGGATTTTTTTTTTTTGATTATGTCTCTCACAGTGGACATGCACCTACGATAACAATTTCAGACCCCTCCATGATTTCCAAGTGGGAGAACTTGCAAAATAGCAGGGTGTTCAAATACTTATTTTCCTCACTGTATGTTCATGATAATTCATGTTCTTTTTAAGATCCACTTTTTGTACTATTGAGTTTAACATTTGCACTTTTCTAAGATTTTATGATACCAGAATAAATTAAGTTGTATCATTCCTTTTGGTCAGGATCATTAATTGTTGCTAAAGGTAACCCCTTTTCAAGTGATCTTCTCTTAGCTCACTTCCCTTCCCCAGTCCTTCCCCTATTTACTAATAGGAGCCCTTGCGTGTGACAGATAGTAAGGTCCCCGCCGGCATGCAGATATGAAGGCACAGCAAAGGAGCCCGTCAGATGGACACGGCACGCCCCGCCCGTGTTCCGTGACGTCTCCTGATCTCCGACGGAACTCCCTGAAAACCCGGAAACTGGCAGAGAGGTGAGTACCGATTAAAACTTTTTTAATCGATCAAAGAAATTAACGATTAATCAAGGAATTAATAGTTAATTTTCACAGCTCTAAAAATTATATATATATATATATATATATATATATATATATATATATATATATATATATATATATATATATTAAAATATATATATTTTTTGGAATCTAAACCAAAAAATAAGTTGCGCAAAAAGTGAAACAAATAGTAAAAAAAAAAAGTTCTCAGTGACAGCTGCACTCACAAAATGTCCACATAAACATTATACATATTAATATTACAAAAAAAAAGTGTTGCGCTATCAATATAAAGTGCATAAATGCATAACAATTGCTCAATTAAGTAAACATTTATATATATATATATATCAAAAACTGTAAATAAGAATGTGTTAAAAAGCATTCATAAATAATCCAGTAAAGTCCATCGAAAAAAAAAAGAAGAGAAATGCTCTTGTGCAAAAAGTTCATTTAAATTTGTGTGTCAACAAAAATCCATATTTCATTGTGGATAGCAAAATCTTCACATCCCAAAGTGCACACATTTTAATGGCTGTGAGCAACACACACCCCCTGGAGATAATTAATTGCCCACTGTTGAACATCCTGGTCCTATGGTAAACCACCTTGGAATCTTGGCTCCTGATATCCATCCATTTCATAGGGATACTGGGATAAAGTGCAGCCAGACCCCCATCTTGGGGTCGGAGTAGCTGGTAAGCAGCTTGAGTATTGAGTGTACACTTTTGTGTGTGAAGATTTTGCTACACAAACGTAAATGAACTTTTTGCACAGAAATTTACTTTACTGGATTATTTATGAATGCTTTTCAACACATTCTTATTTACAGTTTTTGATATATATGACCAGGGGCGGACTGACAACTCATGTGGCCCCCTGGGCATTAGGAGATTATGGTGCCCCCAGGCATTAGGAGATTATGGGGCCCCCGGGCATTAGGAGATTATGGGGCCCCCAGGCAATAAATTATGGGGCCACACAGTATACACACCCTAGTGGCACGTGGCCCTCGGGTAGTGCCCGAATGGTCAGTCTGCCTCTGTATATGAATATTTACTTGATTGATTAATTGTCATGAATGTATGCACTTTATATTGATAGCCAACACGTTTTTTAGTAAAAAAAATTAAAACCATGTCCATTTCAGTTTTGGTTTTCATCTAGCTGTTGTATCCTGAGTTTTGGGTTTTGGTCCAGAATTTTCATTTCGGTGCACCACTAATTAGTGACTTTCTGCATGTCAAAGCATTTTTGTGTAAAAGTGTCATATTCATTTTTAAATTGTATACATCTTATTTGTATCTTTGTAACTAAAGTACTGAAGTTTTAAAATATTTTTGTTCATAAAAAAAAGCAACTGCACAAAAGAATAAATGTCATACTTCTCTGTCCAGTGTTGTATTTGCTTTTCTTAGCAATCTGTAAAATGTCATTCTTTTACATACTTTGAATGACCTATCACATAGATGTGTTTTGAAAAGTTAAGCTTCAAAAATGAAATTTCCTTGAATTCTTTTGTTACTATTTGAATTACAATGGGACTGTATGGCTTACTTGAGGGTCCGCACGTAGTTATACATGGGTTCGGTGCTGAAGGGTGTAGATATTGTTAAAATAACATTTTATTATGTGCTTATGAGGTCAGTGTTAATATTCAGAGAGGATACTTGTTAGCAGTTTTAGGTCTCCTACTGTGTTATGTATACTTTTACTGCCAGGGTAAGAAAGCTTCTTTAGTATATGGATTATAACCTGTCAAGTCTGTGTGGTTATTATTACTGATGTTACACAGTCAACCCCTAAAGTTATATGCAGGGCCGTCTTAATAACATCATGGGCCCCTGGGCAAAGTAATGCTCTGGGGCCCCTACAATGGATACAGTGCAGGCAAACAGACATCAAGTAGGTAGGAGACAGACAAGCGGAGCTTCCCCTTCTGGGTGGAGCTTCGCATTAACTACATGAACAATCATTCTGTACAGCAAAGAAACAGTGGGGAAAATACTACATACATAATGTAACGAAGCTGTCCTGTGGATATAATATATCTGTTAGATTGATGCCTCCCGAGCACAATGGCACCTCTATGCTCTAGATATCCCCCCAGCACTCTGACCCCTCTACACCCCAGATATCCCCCCAGCACTCTGACCCCTCTACACCCCAGATATCCCCCCAGCACTCTGGCCCCTCTACATCCCAGATATTACCCCCAGCATTCTGATCCCTCTACACCCCAGATATCCCCCCAGTGCTCTGACCCCTTTATGCCCCAGATATCCTCCCAGCACTCTGACCCCTCTACACCCCAGATATCCCCCCAGCACTCTGACCCCTCAACGCCTTAGATATCCTCCCAGCACTCTGACCCCTCTACGCCCCAAATATCCCCACAGCGCTCTGACCCCTCTACGCCCCAGATATCCCCCCAGTGCTCTGACCCCTCAACGCCCCAGATATCCACCCAGCACTCTGAACCCTCTACACTCCAGATATCCCCCCAGCACTCTGACCCCTCTACATCCCATATATCCCCCCAGCACTCTGACCCCTCTACACTCCAGATATCCCCCAGCACTCTGACCCCTCTACACACTAGATATCTCCGAAGCACTCTGACCCCTCTACACCCTAGATATTGCCCCAGCACTGTAACCATATACCATAAGATACCCCTTGTATTGTGGCCCCAGTACATCCCTGATATCACCTACACTATGGCCTCTCTACATCCCTGATACCTCTAGCACTATAGCCACCGAAGCTACCCCAAGCATTGCTACCCCAAGCATTGCTACCCCTATACACCCCAGACCCACTTAGCATTGTTTCCCCCCATACACCCTTGATATCCACATCACAATTATTCCATCCATGTAGTACCCCCTTTTCCAGTGGAGATATAGTGCATGTAAACTTTTGGCTTTGTGCCAACCTTCAGCACTGCACTCACCAATACCAATCAAGCAGGCAGAAGGGGGGGGGGGGCGGAGGAGGGAGCATCCTCTTCAGGCATTCCAAGCCTTTTCGGTGCAAATAGTGCTGGACAGCTGGGCTCACCATGACACCATCCACAATGCTACTTCCGCAGGTGGGCTTTTAGTGCTGACGACTCAGCAGCTCCCACTCTGCAGCCTTCGAGTCCCGAGCATGCAAGCTGCATGAGGTGGGGTTAGAGCATCACTGGCACTGCGGCCCTGCCCCTCCCTGCTGGCTGTGAAATAATAGATATTGTTCTGAACAGTACAGCGCACTGCTGCCAGCCTGTCTTCCCTGTGTATACCTCACTTGCAGTGCCTTTAATGGGGCCCCCAATTTCAGGGCAGCGTGGGCTCAAGGACCAGCGGTTTTGGGGAAAGTGCAGGGGCCACCCATGCAGCTGGGGCCCCTGGGCCGTGCCCAGGTGTGCCCTCTCATTAAGACAGCCCTGGTTATATGTCATCTTTATTTGATGTTGTTAAATATCCACAAGGACTTGTAATTCTATCAATAAGAATGGAGGTAGGCATCATAAGTTGCAATCCGTTATATCTCAGGGAATTTTCCATTACTAATTTACAAAGTTTTTTGCTGTTATTGCACATTTCTAGCTGCATGTATTCCATTCTAAAATTAGCAAGATGGAATTTGTAGCATAAGCCTAAGCAACTGAAAAACAACTATGTGGAAACTGGAAAAATTACATTTATATGTTATATTTTATATACAGCATACATTTTAATTTTGAACATTAATATAGATGTAACTCTAATCACTTGAATCTCATATGATGTTTTGCATGTTATTGGAATGTCAAAAGAAATTTTCAGCATTTTTAAATCTACAGCTTTCATTAAATAAAGCTGTAATAATTTCATTAAAATAAAGATGTTCCTGTTATGGGGTGGCAGCCCTCTGTTTCTTTCCCCCAATTGTGATCTTACTTAGTCAACCAGTAACATGTACTTCTGGAGTAGACTAAGGCCCCGTACACACAAGGAAACATGTCCGATGAAAACGGTCCGCGGACCGTTTTCATCGGACATGTCTCCTGGGAGCTTTTGGTCTGATGTGTGTACACACCATCAGACCAAAATCCCAGCGGACAGAGAACACGGTGACGTAGAAGACACCGACGTTCTCAAACACGGAAGTGCAATGCTTCCACGCATGCGTCGAATCAATTCGACGCATGCGCGGGATTTCGGGACGCTGGTTACACGTCATAACCAGCGGACATGTCCGATTAGGTGTACTAACCATCGGACATGTCCGACGGACATGTTTCCAGCGGACAAGTTTCTTAGCTTGCTAAGAAACTTTTGTCCGCTGGAAACCTGTCCGCTAGGCCGTACACACGGTCGGACATGACCGCGGAAACTGGTCCGCGGACCAGTTTCAGTGGACATGTCCGACCGTGTGTACGCGGCCTAAGGCTAGCCATAGATGGTATGGAAGATGGAATTTCAGTTGGTTCAGCTGAACCGGCTGTGATTCAAATTGTGTGTGGGCATGCTAAATGTACCAAGTTGATCGATCGATCAACTTGGGTACAACCAGCCTGCCGGATTTATTGGTGATTATCGCTAGCGGCTGCTATAGCCCATAGCAATTATCCTTGTTTTTTCACGGCGGGGACGTGGTTGCAGGAAAGAAATTTGTACCATCTATGGCCTACCTAAAGATCAATGTGCATGCATGGTCAACTGCTGTCACCATCATAATACCTGTCAGAAGCAAAAACATGCTGCCATGCCAATGGAGCATGTGTGTTTTGAGGTAGATGCAAAGAAACTGGAGGAGATCAGCAGCACTGGGATGCAAAAAAGCTTTAAAAAAATGTAGAAACAGTACTAAAACAAATGATAATATAATAATAATAATGGCAACTGTTTATAATAGAACTTTACCAAACTAATAATCACCCGATTAAGGTTTAGTTCTACTTTAAAATGTAAAAATAAACATTTCTAAACACACCAAACGGAATGTAAAATGAAAAAATAAAATGTTCTCTGAAAAGAAGATTTAAACCATAAATGGAGTGCATTTAAGGGTTGCTTTACTAAAACGGGAGAATGCAAAATACAGTGCAGCTAAACAGCTTGTTCAGTTAAAAAAAGGGTCCAGAACTTGTTTGAGCTTCAGGCATTTTGGAGTGGAGATGTGAACCATCTCCATTGAGAATAATGGATTTTTTCCCCTCTAGCTTCATGCTTCAGGCTACAAAACGCTCAGGTGTGACTAGGCCCTTAGCTTTGACAAAAAAAACATGGAAGCTGATTGGTTTTTATGCAAAGCTGCATCAGTTTTTGATCTCTACAGTTTTAGTAAATGAGACCCCCTAGTTAAAGCATCGCCTTCTAGAAACAGTTTATTTCCTAAGAAAATACTTGTCTTGCCCTTTTTTCATCCATATTTTTATTTCAGTGATACTGATCTCCAGCATCTTTGCATCCACTTCCTGTCTCCCCCTCATGTACTCCATGTGTGGCTGGATGCCACTGCATAGGGTGAGCTTCCTGATAGTGAAAACAATGCTGGTGCAGCTGCTTGCAATTTTCACTGAAAGCACATGTGGGTCACAAAGTGCCAGTGACAAAGAATAAGGCACGGTTTGAATCTCAGCCGGTTCCTGCTGAACTGAGATTCAAATTGTGTATGGGCAGGCTAAATGTACCTTGATTGATCTACTTGGGTACAAACAGCATGCCGGGTTTTACCTGCGATTATCGCCAGCCGCTACTATAGCCACTAACAACAATCACTTCTTCTCCCGGTGGAGACGGTTTCCCCCTCCCTCCCCCGCCCCCCAGCTGAGAGAAGACAATAGTACAGCCTAATAGAGAAATGAGGACAGTGGTGAACCATGCCTGCACATTGAGCTTTAGTGTCTTCCAAAAACATATGTAATAGGGTGACTATGTAGGACAAGGGTGCCCACCCAACCAGTGGCCCTGGGGCCACATGTGGCCCACGGAGCCCTCTGATGTGGCCCGCGACCTCCTGCTCTGGGATGGATTAAAATAGAATACTGTTATTAAAGTAAGTTTATTACTAAAATCACAGTGTGTATATATAGACATACCTGTTCTGCAGTTGTTACTGGGCTGCTTTCAAGCTGATCCGTAGCTGCAGAGCAGTGCACCTGTGGGTTACCTGCACTGAGCTAAAGACTTCTATTACCTGCGAGTTTTAGTGTTCTTTTTAAAAGTGCACCACACCTATGGGATATAATAGAAGTCTATGGCAAAGTGCAGCTCACCTGCAGGAAAGCCACAGATGAACTGTGCTGCACCCCTAGTGCGGGCTAACAACAGTGCATCAGTGTGAAAGCAGCCTTAGGCCCCTTTCTCACGGTCAGTCCGACCCAATCGGGCCCTCCATTCACCTCTAAGGAGTGGCAGATGTAAATAGACTTGTGTCCATTTACAAACGCCTACTTCCAACCCACAATAAAAAAAGAGTAGTGTGGGCTCTATAGAGTAGAGTGGGCTGCCATTCACCCTCTCCGCTCATTGCGGCCCGCGACCGGTTACCAAGTTGCTTAAGTGGCCCTTGCTCTTCAACAGGTTGGGCACCCCTGATGTAGGATCACAATTGGGTCAAAGGGACAGTGTTACAACCCTATAAAAGGAAGGGTCTGAGCAAGGACCTTCATGGCAGGATAGCCAAGTATTAATTCAGTAAAAGCTGTAGATTTTAATAGGAATGAATGTGACTTTTGAAAGGACGTTTGCATGTTAAAGATTCTGTTAGAGTTACGTGTCTGGGTTTTCATCTATTTTACCAAAGAAAATCAGCATTTTTACTACCAGTAAAAAGAATCAAAGAGCAATATTGATGCCCACTGACAATATAGAATCAATAGTAGGTTATCTACGTCATGTCATTTTCCACAAAGGTGAGGATCAAAAAACACAAATTCTTTGCAAGGTCTAACCAATATCTCAGGCTTTATAGGTAGACCAAGTAGACTTTAACGGTTTAGACTGATGTGAGTGGAAATGGAAATTCCCAACAGTATTATTGATTTCTTTGTTAAGTGTGTTGACATGTGGTTGTAGTTAAGTTTATATAACCCTTCTAGAAGTACCCCATTACTGAAATTTAAGGATTCTTCCTCCAGAGACGTAAAGGAATGCATGAAATTTGAACAACCAAGCACCTTGTAGGTACCAGGAGCCTGCAGCTTGCAGACTTCTGGGATTTTTAAAATTCTTTCATCATCAAATCTTAGTTTTTGACAAATGCTCTGGCTTGCTTGATGGAAACCATCTGGTCAAAGTCATAGGCTAGTAAACGACATGGTATGCTTGATTGTAGAAAATTTCAAGGAGACAATTTGATCAGAAAATACATAAATGCAAAGACAGAACTTTAATGTTTCTTGCAAAAAAAAAGGTCTCCATAATGTGGCGCACACTATATTTCAATCACCTGCACTCAATTATGCATAAAACGTGCTTAAAAAAGTGCATAGACCTACATACATTACTGTCGTTTCCATGGAAAGTAGTATTATAAAAAATCCAGTGTATACAGAAAAAACACCCACAAAAGTAATTTAAATTATGTAATCTTTTACAACTGATACAGAATTTTTAGAAAAGTATGGTTGCCATAGTTACATTTTTGATTTGAGACAAAACTTAAAACACAAGAAACAAGAACTTTGCTCCTTAGATGCATTGTACAAATTATGCACAGATCAATATTTTCATTTAATACTAAGCTATAGGAACTTGGGGCCAGATTCACGAATAATTGCGGCCGTGTAACGTAACCTGTTTACATTACACCGCCGCAAGTTTTCAGTCTAAGTGCCCGATCCACAAAGCACTTACCTGTAAACTTTCGGCGGTGTAACGTAAAGTTGTCCGGCGCAAGCCCGCCCAATTCAAATGGGGCGGGCACCATTTAAATTAGGCCCGCTCCCGTGCCGGACGTTCTGCGCATGCTCCGTTCGCAATTTTCCCGACGTGCTTTGCGCGAACTTACGGCGGCCCGTCGTGTTTGTGGATCGCAACGTGCGTAACGTACTTACGCCGGAAAAAAAAAAATTCAAAAGTGACGCGGGAACGACGGCCATACTTTAACATGGTGGAGTAATTTTACACCATGTTAATAGCACACCTAACTTTGCGACGGGAAAAAAAGACTTGCGCCGACGTAACGACGGAAAAAACCTTTGTGGATCGCCGTAAATCCTCATTTGCATACCCGACGCTGGAATACGACGCAAACTCCCCCCAGCGGCGGCCGAGGTACTGCATCCTAAGATCCGACGGTGTAAGTCAATTACACCTGTCGGATCTTAGGGCTATCTATGCGGAACTGAGTCTATGAATCAGTCGCATAGATACTCTGAGAGATACGACGGTGTTTCAGAGATACGCCGTCGTATCTCTTCTGTGAATCTGGCCCTTGGTTCAGTGGGATCTTTTGTTCATCTAGATCAGTGATGACGAACCTTGGCACCTCAGATGTTTTGGAACTACATTTCCCATGATGCTCAACTACACTGCAGTGTGCATGAGCATCATTGGAAATGTAGTTCCAAAACATTTAGGGTGCCAAGGTTCGTCATCACTGATCTAGATTATGATTTAATCAGCAGTTAGAAGATATGTACATGCTGAATTTTATATTTTGAAAAGTAGTGTTTGGATATCAATTTATTAATGACTATTATTATAATTATTATTATATTGATGAAGCGGAACTTTACCCATAACAGCTTGATAAAAAATAAAGTTATTTAGCAAGGAACATACATTACACATTAAAAAATTATGCCACCAACATTAGTGTGTGCTATAAATTGCCTCGAACATTGCTCCTGTTTCTTCTTGCTGGAGGCTGCCATTTTGCCGAAGCCCAGAGCCCCTGAACAACAGTAGATCATAAAGTGGAACTAAACCAATTGATTTAATTGGTTTAAAAAACATTCCTGGAATTCCGGGATTGGTAACTGTCACATTTGCTTGTTTCCTCAACCAAACTGTAAAACCATCAAATGCCTGGTATCATAACTGATCACATGTGCAGCACCATGGCAGTTTCAGATCAAACAGCTTCCTTGGCTGTAAAGAATAGGGGGGTTTAACTCTGCCTTAAGGTTGTCAGCAGATCTGTCTCTACAAATTCGTCAGTGCCTAAAAGTGTCTAAAAAAGGAGAGCAACTGAGAATGTGCAGAGCAGGGTGAGACAGTGTATAACTGGATTTTAAACCATACATAGGCAAATATTTAAAATGCTTTACTTACTGCAGCTATACCTGCAAAAGGGGCCACTCTGAAGTAATCTAGCAGGACTTAATATTTTGACTAACGTTCCACTTTAATTCTCTGATTGCTCCAAGTAGCACTCTCAGAAATCATGCTGCAGTCATTTACCTTTGATTCAATGAGTGACAACCATAAATAATTGTATGTAGCCATCACTCAATAGATCTGTTCGATTCCTGGCTCAATCCAATAAAAGTCAGTTTTCCTGTGAGACAATGAAACAAAAAACAAAATTTGTTCGGAATACTTATTTAGTATTGAGGAGCTCTTTCTGCAAGGGCCTGGGTTTGCTGTGACTTTCTAGGTTTTTGAAATACAACTTTGGATTTCCTTGGCATACTCAAGCCTTGTACACACAACCGAGGAACTCGACGGGCAAAACACATTGTTTTGCTCGTCGAGTTCCTTGTGAAGCCGCCGAGGATCTCGGCGAGCCAAATTTTCCCATTGCCGTCAAGGAAATAGAGAACATGTTCTCTTTTTGGCCCGACGAGATCCTCGGCGGTTTCCTCGTTGAAAAGTGTACACACGACCGGTTTCCTCGGCAAAAAAAAAACCCAGCAAGCTTCTTGCTGGTTTTTGCCGAGAAACTCGGCCGTATGTACGAGGCCTTAGTCAATGGCTGCCCAGTAAGGAGAACTACTTGCCTTGTAGATGCCTACCAAATGTTCACTCCCTTCATTGACATGCTGGGATTGATTTACTAAAACTGGTGCGTGCAAAATCTGGTGCATAGAAACCTATCCGCTTCCAGTTTTTTTTTTGACAAAGCTTAAATAAACAAGTTGAAGTTATATGCTGATTGGCAATCATGAACAGCTGCACCAGATTTTGCCATCTCCAGTTTTTTAAATCAACCCCAATCTGTCCTGGTAACAGGCAAAGCTAACCATCATGTGATTTTTATCAGTCAATGAACGCTCAATGTATCTATACTGAGGTGAAGCTCTGCTAACTTTAATCATTCAATCATAAAAAAGCCAAAACCCTTTCTTTTTATTTTCCTTGCAAATGATTTGTTATTCATTGAATTTTCACTTAGCTTCACCTCATTCACTAAGCAAAGTAAAAATTCACTTTGCAAGGTGAACATTCTCAACTGTTATAGTAGATTAAATTCCGGGTCTCTGAACTCATAGATTGTTTATCAATGCACATGCAGTAAGCTTTCCTTTTGTACAAACTCACTTTTTGTCAAAACATTTATTCTGCTGTAGTGATTGCTATCATAGTACTGTATGGCCAACATTTTGACATTAGCATCTATTTTTAACACTATCTCCCTAAATCCACACATACATTTTAGTCCATATTCCAGGATTAGTAGAATTTAGATTTCTGAGGATGCCAAACCAAGTATAAAATATGAAGATGTATGCATAACATGTTTTTAATTTGGAGACATTGGGAAAAGCCAGGGATTAGTGGTGATTAACCACTTCCCGCTCAAGGATGTCATATGATGTCCTGGACTTTCAGTGGGGATATCTGAAAGATGCCTGCAGCTATAGGCATCATTCAGATATCTATTTCTTCAGCCGGCCATTCTGTGTACCATAAGAATGATCATAGCGGCAGTTTCGCCGCTTGATCATTCTTATAGGCGACGGGAGGGGACGTTCCCCCCCTCCCGCCGCCATCCGGTGCTTCTCCGGGCTCTCCCGTGCCATCGGGGACCCGGAGAAACGATCTGCCGGCACCGGATGAGAGGCATAGAGATGACTGCTGACCAGATGGTCACCAGTCATCTCTATGATCGTAGGTGGCCCGGGCGCGATGTTATGACGTCACGCCCGGGTTACCGGAATGTAAACAAAGCCGCAATCGTGGCTGCAAGCATGAGATTCGTGAATTTTTTTTCACAATCTCATGCTTTCCAGCCTGGAGGAGAGATGTGGGGTCTTATCGACCCCGCATCTCTCCATAAAGAGTACCTGTCACAAACCATTCCTATTACAAGGGATGTTTACATTCCTTGTAATAGGAATAAAAGTGATCACATTTTTTTTTAAAAGTGTGAAAATAAAATAAATTAAGTTAAATAAAACAATATATATATTTTTTTAAATGCCCCTATCCCCAGTAGCTCGTGCTCAGAAGCGAACACACGTAAGTCCCGCCCACATATGTTAACGCCGTTCAAACCACACATCTGAGGTATCGCCGCGTGCGTTAGAGCGCCAGCAACAATTCTAGCACTAGACCTCCTCTGTAACTCTAAACTGGTAACCTGTATCGACGCCTATGGAGCTTTTTAAGTACTGAAGTTTGGCGCCATTCCATGAGTGTGCGCAATTTTAAAGAGTGACATGTTAGGTATCTATTTATTCGGCATAACATAATCTTTCACTTTATACAAAAAAATTGGGCTAACTTTACTGTTTTGTTGTTTTTTAATTCATGAAACCTTTTTTCCCCCCCAAAAAAGGCGTTTGAAAAATTATTGCGCAAATACCGTGCGAGATAAAAAGTTGCAATGACCGCCATTTTATTCCCTAGGGTGTCTGCTAAAAAACATATATAGTGTTTGGGGGTTCTGAGTAATTTTCTAGCAAACAAATTATGATTTTTGCATGTAGGAGAGGAGTGACAAAATAGGCCCGGTATCGAAGTGGTTAAATTGAAACACGTGGGCTTTTCTCCTACTAAAGACAGCATTGGAATGGCGTTTATATGGTAACCTCTTAGTTTCCTATGTTATTTTCCTATGCTTTCTTCCAAAGGCATAATGTTTAAATGAACCTTTTCACAAGCCAAGCATGGAACTATAGTATATCACTCCATTAGCTGTCTCAAATGCACTCACACTTTCCCCAAAATATGTAGATGGTGGTATAAATATTGTTACCTATAGGTGACTTTTTGTCAAGTCTTTTCTGCAAAGCCCTCATCTCCATCTCTAACCAATCCCCCAGATAATGTCATATGCAAAGAGCATCTTAAATGATTTACAACCTGGCTTTACTTTCTATAAACTGTATGATGTGCCAAAATGGTGGTTCCCAGTTGGAGAGGTCTTCTTAATGAAAGATCATTTACAAGCATGCAAGTTTTTACTGGACAAAGTTTCTTATGCATATGGAATGGGTAGAAGTGGGTGCTGACCTTTCTCAAACTAAACAAAAATGACCAGCCAGAGCAATCCATTCTAGCTGATTAACTTTCCCCAGCCATGCAAACTCATCCAGGGAGCAGCAGCCAGTGTCATTGAGGAGCTTAGAAATCTAAGAAGGATTTCTGTCCAACTATACAGTATATGGTTAATTAAGAAAAACTGAACATTTTGTAATTTCTGTGGGCACCTTCTGGTATAAAGAGTACTATAACTTCCACAATAGAAGGTGCGTAGACTACTAAGACTTCTTATCTTCAAACTATAAAATCAGTTCCCTAATGACATTTCTGAAACCTTATGACTATTGTAACTCCTACCATTTTAATGTTCTTAAACCCATTCATATGAGCCAGTAAGATAACCCTATTTAATATTTAATTTTTGTTTTGTGGATAAATAATGTGGTTTTGAGATTCAGAACTGTATCGTGCCTGAGAAAAAACAAATCAAATATATTTTGTAAGCTTGCATCTTCATTTTGTAAATTAGAAAATAACGAGGTGTGGTGGTTTTATTTCCAAATTCCCTACTTTCATCTAATACAGTGCAGTATTCTGCTTTCAACATTTGAAAAGAATTACAGAATTTTTTATTTTTTTACAAAACAGTGTAGGAATGAAAATCACATGTGAGTTACTGTACAATATTTGCGTCCTGCTAGATCTGCATTATAAAATTTTTAGTTGTAGAATTCCATGCATGTATTTTGTTTATCTAAGTTCAGATAAATAGTTTATAGCTTGCTGTATGATGACATGATAGGCTAGGATAAGATTCAGAAACGGGAACGTAAACTGTCCAGTCGTACAAATTCTTTCCATGTTCACTTCCCTGATTCCTACCATCTGTATTTCATTTACCAGTTGGACCTGCTAATTTACATTCTTTTTGATGTAATCACTGTTACATTTTAAATTGGCTGCTTTAATGTGATCAGGAGCCAGAGCTACAATTAAAACCATTTAGCATTTGTCTGTCTGTCTAAATATATAGAACCCAGTCATTTAGTTTGTCCTAATGATTCACTGCGAGGCATATTGTGGGAATGTTGTTTAAATTGCCCCTCTTGTTTTTGCAATTGGTACTGTGCAAGCCCCCCATTTATGAAACCATTGGGTACTGCTTGGACCTTGATGAAGGGGACATACACCTAAAGCTTGTCCTGCAAAATTGTATGTTAGTGCAAATAAAAAAAAGTATTACAGGCAGTACTCAATTGTTTCTATGAAACCATAGAAAGACTAGAAACCATAGCTGTTAAACCATCGTACATCAGTGTTTAAAAATATGGCTTGCTCAGAGACAGACTGAAGCATGAATGGACAGACAGCTAGGCAGAGGATAGATAGATAGACAGATTGATAGGCAGATTAATAGGGGAAGAAGGAAATATTATTTGTAAACTTCAAAAGATCACTTGGATTGTTTTTTTTTCATAAAGAATAAAAAACGTAAAAAGCTAAAATTGATCACCAAGAATCTGCTCTCAAGAAAGAGAGTCACCGCTCTAGGTGGGTCCGCTATATGGTCGTATGGCTTTTTTTTTCATACAATGGTCTTTTTCTTTCTGAGTGGGCACCTGATTTGTAAGGTAGTCAGCACATAGAATAAATAGACTTTAAACAACCCTTAAAAAAATTAGTTCACATATTTTCCCACCTCTGCACAATTATTAAAGCATATGTTAGGGCAAAAATATATACTTCATACATCTACGCAATATATGCCAGAAATAAACAGTAGTATGTTCCTACCTTCCTCTTTGACATGACAACACCGTGTATTTTGGCTCTGAATTCCACAGCATGTGTTGTCAGCCCTGCCTATTGAATTTCTGATGCATTCACGTGAACTGAGATCTCTCTCCATCTCCTTTGCCCATCCTTATCTCTATAACACATTGTGCACAGACATAGCGTATATGAAGTTATCAACTCACAAGATTTCTCGCAAATTCAACAGATATTTTTGGCTTTTAATGAAAAGATATAACAAAAAAAAATTCAATGGTATATTTAGCAGACCAAAATACTGATAGAATGCTCTATTGGAGGCAGCATGGGTTCTGCTTTATATGCCAATCTATCTTTACTTTTTAAAGGTTCACACCACCTAACAAGAGAAAGGAGAGATGGCTTTTTGTATTCAGGACAGCACAGTGGTGTAGTGGTTTCCTCCAGGTACTCCGATTGCCTCCCAAACTCCAAAAACATGCTGGTAGGCTAATTGGCTTGTGTCTAAATTGGCCCTAGTATGTGTATGTATTAAGGTGAGTAAGGGACCTTAGAGTGTAATCTCTTTGAGGGCAGGGACTGATATGAATGTACAATGTATCTGTTAGGTGATGCATAAATTGACAGTGCTATATAAATACCTGCAATAAATATAGGGTCTTCGTACACACGGCCGAGTTTCTCGGCAGAATTCAGCCAGAAACTCGATCGGAGCTGAATTCTGCCGAGAAACCCGGCGTGTGTACACTTTCGGCCGAGGAAGCCGACGAGTTCCTCGTCGAGCCAAATAGAGAACATGTTCTCTATTTCCTCGTTGTTCAATGAGGAAAGTTGGCTCGCCGAGATCCTCGGCGGCTTCACACAGAACTCGACGAGCAAAACGATGAGTTTTGCCCGTCGAGTTCCTCGGACGTGTGTACGGGGCCTGACTCATCTCATCAGTTCCTTCAACCACTTGCCCCTACAGTTCTCTAGCTAAACAAGCCAGAATTGTCCAAGAAAACAAAATAAGACTAGACTCTTTTTAAAGGCCCTGGCTCAAAATTTCCTCTGTAGTAAATGAAGGATTATCTAACACCTCTCGCCAATCCATGAAACACCTTCCTCCTATAAATTTTGGGCTAATCTAACCACAATTGCCTAGACTTGTCGAGGAAAATAAAATAAGACTACCCACTTTCCAGAGGTAAAAGTTTCTCTATAGTAAATGAAGGGTCTTCTGATTACATTCATCATTCTATGAAACCCCTTCCCTCTACAGTTCTCGAGCTGAACTAGCCACAACTACCCCAACTACCCAAATAAATGAAAATAAGACTACCCCTTCCTTTTGTAGGCACTAACCCACATGTTCCTCTATAGTAAATGAAAGGTCTTCTGACACCTCTCACCTTCCCTGCAATCCCTTCCTCCTAAGGTCCTCTAGCTGAACTAACCAGAAACACTGGGCTTGGACAGAAAAATAAATGAAAAGAAAGCTACCCTACAAATGTTATTGAGCCTGTTACTGCAAGGGGTTCTGCACCCATTACCCCAAGTTTCCTATATATGTGTCTACCAGTGTTCTGTACCTGTTGCAAATAATACTACTAGTGCTACCATCTGTGTTCTGCAAGCAACTTTGTTATTACCGTAATCTGCACTCTACTAAATACAATTACTGATAATTATTCGTGGACTATGTGTGTGCAGCTTTCTTAACTTAGAGTAAAGCATATGTTGCCAGCACACCAAGGATCTTCAAAAACGAGTCCAAAGCTTTATTCATCGATCGCATCACAGCTAAAACAGTGACGTTTTCTAGCCATGCAAGACCTCTTCATCGGGCATGTGACATCACATGCCCGATGAAGTGGTCCTGCATGGCTCTAAAACAGGTCGCTGTTGTTAGGTGTGTGGAGATTGTTAAATACACCTATGGACCCTTTTTTGAAGATCCTTGGTGTGCTGGTAACATATGCTTTGCTCTGAGTATTTATGATCCCCAGCCAGTGGTCACTGCAGTACCTGCTTACCTAATACCCATTGAACGTGTGCATTGGGAAAAAAATCCTGGGCATCGTTAATTAGATACCCTATTCTGGCTCCACCCACAAACTTCTATTGCGTGTTGCTTGTTGCAATTGTGTATAGTAATTTTGTCTACACCTGAACTAGTTATGTGGGCACCCAAAGAGAATTGTGTATAGTAAATTTTGTCTACACCTAAACTTATTACGTGGGCACCCAAAGAGAATTGTGTTTAGTGTGTTAGAATATATATGAGTGTGAGAGAATATACAACATATGAAATAACTAGGCATTTAACAAAAATTATTTAAGAAAAAGTACAATTAATAATATACACTTAATGTGAATTATAATTGATAAGCATACGGTGTCATAATTGTGCCATAGTGTAAATATAGGTACTTACAGTTGTACAGCTTGTTTGGCTTTCCAAGTAGTAGACCTGTTTGTCATGGGGAGATTTAAAACTTTCAAATGTAGGGTCATCCAGGTAACTGTGACACAGTGAGTACTCGGGCTCTTCTTGTGTAGTTGCTATATGCATCACAGTAGGTACAGGTGTGTATTTCAAGTGTTTACTTTGATGTTTATCCTTGCTGGCTGTTGGCTTCTTTATCCATCTTCTGACCTAGAAAATTCATAAAATCATATGAAAGCCACTCTTAAAATGTGTGCATTTACATTACTTATTTATATTTCCCTTTTATAAAGTGCACTTACAGCAAACGCCTAAAATATTTAACATACTGACCTATTGAGGCACTTTATTTTTAGCATTCCATTATGAGATTTTGCAAGTCTGATGCCGCGTACACACGATCTGGCTTTTGCCCGCCAAATCACATAGGAAAAATATAGAACATGTTCTATCTATATCTAAACTCATGGAATTCATCGGAATTTCCGATGAAAAAACTCTGATGGAAAAAGTCCAACGAACACGGATCGTGTGCTCGGGACATTAGAGTTCACACACACAGGCAGTGGATGCAAACATACATCCAGTACCTTTTAATTTCTTCTGCAGTGCTTTATTGCCTTAGTTCCCCAACCCATCGGCCCACCAAACAATTTTAATGAACTGAACGGCAACATTAACAGAAGACAAAGTCTGCTCTCGTTTTTAACCACCTCAGCCTAGGAGGATTTGGCTGCCCAATGACAGGACCATTTTTTGTGATTCGTCGCTTTAACTAACAATTGCAAGGTAGTGCGATGTTGCACCCAAACAAAATTGACGTCCTTTTTTCCCACAAATAGAGCTTTCTTTTGGTGGTATTTAATTACCTCTGCTTTTCTTTTTTTTTGCGCTATAAACAAAAAAATAGCGACAATTTTGAAAAAAAGCAATATTTTTTTACTTTTTGCTTTAATAAAGATCCCCCAAAAATATATAAAACATATTTTTTCTCAGTTTAGGCCGATATGTATTCTTCTACATATTTTTAGTAAAAAAATCGCAATAAGCATATATTGATTGGTTTGCGCAAAAGTTGTAGCGTCTACAAAATAGGGGGTAGTTTTATGGCATTTTTATTATTCCTTTTTTTTACTAGTTATGGCGGCGATCTGCAATCTTTATCATGACTTCGACATTATGGCGGACACATCGGAAACTTTTGATGCTATTTTGGGACCATTGTCCTTTATACAGCGATCAGTGCTATAAAAATGCACTGATTACTGTGTAAATGACACTGGCAGGAAAGGGGTTTACCACTAGGGGGCGAGGAAGGGGTTAAATGTGTCCTAGGGAGTGATTCTAACTATGTGGTGTCGGGGCTACTAGTGACACGACATTGATCACTGCTCCCGATGACATTGAGCAGACGATCAGTGTCCTGTCACTAGGCAAAACAGGGAGATGCCTTGTTTACACAGGCAACCCCCCGTTATGCCTCTCCGTGACACGGTCACTGGCTGCCGCCGAACAGCTTCCTAAGGGTTTTGCAAGGCTCAATTTGGTAAAAATCCGGCCATACAAACATTTGGATGGATTTACTAAGGTCAAATAGACTGTGTACTTTGCAAGTGCAGTTGTAGTCATTTTCCTCAGTGCTTAGTGAATGTGGTAAAGCCATGCTGATTTCTGTCATCCAATCACACGAAAGCTAAATATTTACTTATTTTTTTATTTGCACTCGATTTGGTATTCTTTACAAAGTGAAGCTATGGCTACCATTATTCCATCCAGATAAAAGATCCAAAATTTTCAAGCTGAGACAAATCATGCTTCTGTCTTTACTGTGAATAACCCATGTTATTGATATTAGTTTGGAGATTAGTGAATCTCACGTAGAAAAAAGCTGACCAATTTTTTTAACCAGTTTTACCAACAATATGGATGCTGTTTAACTGGATTTTACAAATCGGATTGTTTTAGGACACGTTCAACTTTTGCCCAATTATTTGTGAATTTTATGAAAATAAAGAGCTATACTGACTGAGTACGGTCTATCTCAATATAAGAAAAAGCTATATAGCGTTATTGGAAAGATTAAATGTTGACCTCCTGGGCTCATTCTCTTTTAGCAAATGTGCCTTATTGAAAGTTAATATTTTGGCAGATCAGATCCAGATGCACAGCTGACAACGGTTTGTGTAAGGCCTAGTCTTTTTTCATTTGTAGACAGCACTAAGCCTTCAGTATTTTAGGCTCATCTCTGTGCTATGAGTTCTAGCATAAACATGTTTTCAATGGTTTACTTTCCACTTCACTTTTGCAAAAGGTAAGGAGTTAATTTGCTAAGGGATTAATTGTTTTTCCTAATGAAGTGAACCTGTCAAGCATTCAGTGCTGAACAGTGCAGTTAGAAAAAAGAATGTCTCTTATATATTATTGAACTGATTCACCTTAATCAAGTAAAGTGAAATTTACTCTTTTGGTAAGTCACTCTTGGTGGACCTTGCTGTTGGTTTATCCTTTTACAAAAAAAGTCCTAATTCTAAGGACTCTCTATCATTTATTTTCCATCCATTTATCAAGGTTGGTATATAAAGTAGATAGATGCATATATGATGAAAATTCCATGTACAAGCAAATGGTAAATTACTGTATATACTCAAGTATAAACCAAGTTTTTCAGCACATTTTTTTTGAAAAGGCCCCCCTCGAGTCACCTTTTTGCGCCTGATCTCCCAGACTTTGGGGACTCGGTACCAGCCGTCACAAATGTAGCCCCACTTTTCCTCTACAAGTGTGCAAGTTTGTTGTCTGGTAGACCTACGGCCGGGGAGCACTGATTTTTCAAAGCCGGGCACCCCTTCCATAGACTCCCATGTTAAACGGTCATTTCTCCGGTGACCTTAAGGACCTGGTACCGGCCGGAACTTCGCCCACATGTAGCCCCATTTCTCCTCTACAAGTGTGCAAAGTTTGTTGTCTGGGGGACCTATGGCTGGGGAGCACCTATATTTCAAAGCCGGGAACCCCTTCCATAGACTCCTATGTTAAACGTCAGTCTAGTTATGGACACAGTGAGGTATGGGCACAGGAGGTATGGGCATAGTGAGGCATAGACACAGTGAGGCATGGGCACAGTGAGGCATGGACACAGTGAGGCATGGACACAGTGAGGCATGCACATGGACCCAGTGAGGCAAAGTGAGGCACAGTGAGGCATGCACATGGACACCCTAAGCTTATATTATATAAGCTTACATTCGGGTCGGCTTATACTCGAGTATATACGGTAGCTTGTGCAAAGTGTGCAAACATGCATACACAGCCTACAGCACATATATGCGTGGAATCCGCTAACAATAGTGGTCTGCTAGAGACTCTGTTGTATGGAGTTGATTTACTAAAGGCAAATAGTCTGTTCAGTTTAAATAGGGAGTTGCACTTGGCAAGGGAATTAGCCTCAGAGCTTGGTGAATGCGGGGAAGTTTCACTATGCACAGAATGTCCAATCATGTGCAAAGTAAATTAATGAAATGAAAAAAAAAAAACAGCATTTCTGCTTGCATGTTATTGGATGATGAAAGTCAGTAGAGCTTCACCTCATTCACTAAGCACTGAGGCAAATTCCCATGCAAAGTTAAAGTGTAAGGCCTCGTACACACGACCGTTTTCCTTTAACAGAATCCATCAAGAAACTTGGTGGCAGAGCTTTTTTGCTGAGGAAAACGGTCGTGTGTATGTTTTTCATCGAGAAAACTGTCGAGGAACTCGATGAGAAAAAAAGAGAACAAGTTCTCTTTTTCCGCGACGGAGTCTCAATTTCCTTGTCGCGTTTCTCGTCGGGCTGGTTTTTGACGAGAAACACATTCGTGTGTATGCTAAGAAACCCGCGCATGCTCAGAATAAAGTATGAGACGGGAGCGCACCTTCGGTAAAAGTAACGTTTGTAATGGAGATAGCACATTTGTCACGCTGTAACAGTCTGAAAAGTGCAAATCGTCTCTTACCAAACTTTTACTTAACACGCAGTAATATGAGATTAGCAAAAGCAGCCCCAAGGGTTGTGCCAGTGGAATTGAACTTCCCCTGCCATTGTATGTGTTGTACGTCACCGCGTTTGAGAACGAGGAGATTTGGTCTTGACAGTGTGTACGCAAAGAAAGCTTGTCAAGTTTCTCCACAAGCCTGACAAGGAACTTGTCGAGGAAAACAATGTTTAATTTACGACAAATTCCTCGTTCGTGTGTACGTGGCCTTATTCCTAAGTATTACAGGCCTACAATATAAAACGCCAAATTTCCATGCAAAATAATGGTACCGCTTTCAGGACCTAAAATCTGAAAGAATAATACCGCCAGGGAGGTTAAGGACCTTGCTTTGTGCACTGGTGTTCAGTCATGTTGGAACAAAAAGGGGCCATCCCAAAACTGTTCCCACAAAGCTGGGAGCATGAAATTGTCCAAAACGGTTTGATATACTGACACCTTAAGAGTTCCCTTCCCTGGAACTAAAGGGCTAAGCCCAACCCCTGAAAAACAACCCCAAATCATAATCCCCCCTCCACCAAAAGATTTGGAGGGGTGGCCAAATACTTTTGCCAATATAGTGTGGATGAGCGAGTTTGGTTCTGACCTGAACCTGATAGAACACCTTTGGAATGAATTAGAGTGGAGACTACAAGCCAGGCCTTCTCGTCCAACATAAGTGCCTGACCTCACAAATGCACTTCTGGAAGAATGGTCAAACATTGCCATAGACACGATCTTAAATCTTGTGGACAGCCTTCCTAGAAGAGTAGAAGCGGTTATAGCTGCAAAGGGTGGGCCAACTCAATATTGAACCCTACGGAGTAAGACTTGGATGCCATTAAAGTTCATGTGCGTGTAAATGCAGGTGTCCCAATACTTTTGGCAATATAGTGTACATATGCCCAAGCCTGAGCATGTATTTATGGACATTGCGGGCACATAGCAAATACTGTGAGGATACAAGCTGCTTGGTCGATTTGTACATATAAGCAGGGGCGATCCTAGGGTCACAGGCACCTGGGTGCAGAATTTTTTTTTTGCGCCCCCACAGAGGCGTGGTCATTTTACTAACTCCTCCCCTTTACAATTGTTCCTATGGCAATGACTCAACCACCGAGATGCTCCCCCACAAAGTATTCATTACCCTGGGATCCTTACATGATCTCTTAACAATAAACAAAATACAGGAAGCAGAGTACTTTCTTGGGACCTGGGGGGGGGGGCTCTCTGATAGACACAGAGAGGGCTTCTGTTAGAGGGTCTGTTAGAAAGAGCCCCAGACATACTACAGACATGATACAGGAGATGATGGTCAGAGACTGCAGACATTGTACAGGAGACGGTTAGAGACTGCAGACGTAGTAAAGGAGATGATCAGAGACTACAGGCATAGTAAAGGAGATGGTTAGAGACACATCAGTTCTGGACGGACACACACCTATGCTCAGAACACTAGTTCTGGACGGACACAAACAAGGAGAGAAGGAGGGAGAGGAGAACTCTGCCACTTCGGCGCCCTCACCTCTGCAGGTGCCTGGGTGCAAAGCACCCGGTGCACCCTGCCTAGGATCGGCCCTGCATATAAGTAAGCTTTAGTAAATCAGGCCCAATGTCTCTGCTGTCTGCACATACTGAGAGACTTTTTCTTTGTGAATAACAGACAAGGGGATGCGGGTGCCAAAAGGTGCCATGGACATCTAGGTCAACACTTCAATCCTCATGATTGGAGAGTAATGATCTAATGTACCTCAGCATATATCAAAATGTTTTTCAGGCTTAAATGCACTTTGACTTTCTGCCGAATCATTTTCCAGCTCACTAAAACTTTGGAAAGATAAATGATCCCTTCACTGTGTATAATCCAGAATTGCTGTTGCAGTATAAAATCCAAAACGTCATTGGCCTTAGTAAAATATATTAGGATTCGCAAAGCAGCCACACCACCACACTAGGCCTCCTTGTGACACCTAGAGTGCACCTCCTTTTCTTTACTTTTCCCTGCAGTCACGGAGACAGATCTGTGATTTGTTTTAGTTTTCTTTGGAAGGAGATGTGCTTAATATAGACTTTTGTGGAAACATTTTCCATGATGCACATACGGAAATGTGTTTCTGATTTGAAACTCAGATTTTGAAGCTGGAGCAATTCATAGTGTGCTATGTGATGGAGACTGGATGTTTTACAAATTTCAGTTTAATAAAGCCTGCATTTATTTTGACACATATGCTTTTTTCGTTTCTGAATTCTGATTAACATAGGATTTATGCATTTCCTTGGATGTGAATTTTAAACATATTCTTTTATTTCCGTAAGCTCTTTGGAAAGCCATATAGGTCATTCCCCTTAAAGAAATAACAATATCACTTTCCAGGGAAGGAAATAACGGTCTGTGGGCTTTGTTTAACACATAAAAAAATATTAGTTTTACTACCTTTTTGATCCTTTTGTCATTTAAAAAATATTGCAAGTCTAATATGTAATGGCATAGGGAGTATAACATTTGTTAGGAGGATTTGCTACTTTGAAGCTGTAACAGTATGTACCTTGCAGCTTCGAATCCTCCACAAACCTTCTTTTAAAAGTGGAAATCTACTTTAGCCCATTTACTCAGTCAGATGTAGGTGCAGGCCTCTTTAACTCCATTTCCCACAACTCCCTGGGTTCGTTCCTGGATCTGCCTAGGTTATATAAATCCCTTTCCTTCCCTCCCTCAGATTCTTAAAGGGGCCATATCTGATGAGGCAGAGGTAGCTGTGCAAGTGATATGCAGCCAGGTGAGAGGGCCTCCAGTGTTAGAACTGGCGTGCGGGCAGCTGGGCTGGAGCCCAATAGCATGCAGGGGCGGACTGACAACTCATGTGCAACAGGAGATTATAGGGCCCCCGAGCAATAGGAGATTAAGGGGTCCCTGGGCAATACTAGATTATGGGGCCCCCAGGCAACAGATTATAGGGCCACATAGTATATACACACACACATAAAGTATACATACACAATATACACACACAGACACACACAGTATACATACACACAGAATACAAATACACACACACTGAAAAGGTACTGGAGAAGGAGGGCAGCTATAATCTTGGGCTTTTTAAAAAAAACACAGATTTTTACATACAGTCCCTGGTTTTACTGAGGCTGGCATCCCTGATGGGGTGCCCTAGTGGCATGGGGCCCTCAGGCAGTGCCCGAGTGGCCAATTGGTCATTCCGCCCCTGGCCCCACCCTGATTGCTGCCAGAGTTGCAGTGGGGTGTCTTTTTGTTATTAGGCCTAGGATCCCACCAGCTGTTCTCCCATGGTACCAAAACCATCCTGGACTTCACTATGAGGAATGCTATTTATAAGGATAATCGCAAGTAGCTGTTTGTGTTCTGTATTGTTTTACTAAAGTACTTATTCTCAGCTAGACTGTCTGTTATTATAGAGAATGGTGCTCAACCTGTAGCACTCCAGCTGTTGCCAAACTACAAGTCCCATTAGGCATTGCAAAGCTGATGGTTACAAGCATGACTCCCAAAGGCAGAGGCAACATCTGGAGGGCCACAGGTTTAATAGAGTCTTTTAGACTATGCTGTGCAGCCACATTATACTCAGATTAAGTCACATAAACTGTAAACAGTCCATGTTTGTGCTTTCATAATCTGTTTTGTATTATTCTGTAAATAATGCAAGCCCTTTGCCACCCTGACCCTGTTTTGCATCATCGCTTACAGTGGGGATCGAACGTTTGGGCACCCAGGTAAAAATTTGTATAAATGTGCATAACAAAGCCAAGGAAAGATGGAAAAATCTCCAAAAGGCATCAAATTACAGATAAGGCCTTGTACACACGGGCAAACATGTCCGCTGAAAATGGTCCGCCGTACCGTTTTCAGCGGACATGCCCGCCCGGAGATTTCTGTATGATGGCTGTACACACCATCATACAGAAATGAGAGACAATCTGCACGGACAGACAGCGCGGTGACGTGTTCGCGCCGTCGCCGCGACGATGACACGGCGACGTGCGCGACGCTGAAAGGTCAATGCTTCCACGCATGCGTCAAAGTCATTCGACGCATGCGAGGGATGGCGGCCGTTTGGACATGTACGGTAAGTCTGTACAGACGACCGAACATGTCCCACGGACAGGATTCCAGCCGGCATGTTTCTAAGCAAGTTTAGAAACATTTGTCCGCTCGAAAACGGTCTGGCGGGCAAATGTACGCTGGAATCCTGTCCGATCGGCCATACACACGACTGAACATGTCTGCTGAATCTGGTCCGCGGACCAGTTTCAGCAGACATGTTCGGTCGTGTGTACGGGGCCTTAGACATTCTTATAATATGTCAAAAAAAAGTTAGATTTTATTTCCATCATTTACACTTTCAAAATGACAGAAAACAAAAAAATGGCGTCTGCAAAAGTTTGGGCACCCTGCAGAATTTATAGCACGCACTGCCCCCTTTGCAAAGCTGAGACCTGCCAGTGTCATGGATTGTTCTCAATCATTGTCTGGGAAGACCAGGTGATGTCAATCTCAAAGGTTTTAAATGCCCAGACTCATCTGACCTTGCCCCAACAATCAGCATCATGGGTTCTTCTAAGCAGTTGTCTAGAAAACTGAAACTGAAAATAGTTGACGCTCACAAAGCTGGAGAAGGCTATAAGAAGATAGCAAAGCGTTTTCAGATGTCAATATCCTCTGTTCGGAATGTAATTAAGAAATGGCAGTCATCAGGAACAGTGGAGATTTAAAGCAAGATCTGGAAGACCAAGAAAAATATCAGACAGTACAGCTCGCAGGATTGTGAGAAAAGCAATTCAAACCCCACGTTTGACTGCACGATCCATCCAGAAAGATCTGGCAGACACTGGAGTTGTGGTACACTATTCCACTATAAAGAGATACTTGTACAAATATGGTCTTCATGGAAGAGTCATCAGAAGAAAACCTCTTCTACGTCCTCACCACAAAAATCAGCGTTTGAACTTTGCAAATGAACATATAGACAAGCCTGATGCATTTTGGAAACAAGTTCTATGGACCGATGAGGTTAAAATATAACTTTTTGGCCGGAATGAGCAAAGGTACATTTGGAGAAGAAAGGGCACAGAATTTAATGAAAAGAACCTCTGTCCAACTGTTAAGCATGGGGGTGGATCAATCATGCTTTGGGGTTGTATTGCAGCCAGTGGCACAGGGAACATTTCACGAGTAGAAGGAAAAATGGATTCAATAAAATTTCAGCAAATTTTGGATGGTAACTTGATGCCATCTGTGAAAAAGCTGAAGTTAAAGAGAGGATGGCTTCTACAAATGGATAATGATCCTAAACACACCTCAAAATCCACGGGGATTACATCAAGAGGCGTAAACTGAAGGTTTTGCCATGGCCTTCACAATCTCCTGACCTCAACATAATTGAAAATCTATGGATAGACCTTAAAAGAGCAGTGCATGACAGACTGCCCAGAAATCTTAAAGAACTGGAAGACTTTTGTAAGGAAGAATGGGCAAAGATACCTCAAACAAGAATTGAAAGACTCTTGGCTGGCTACAAAAAGCGTTTACAAACTGTGATACTTGCCAAAGTACAAGATATTAACTCTGCAGGGTGCCCAAACTTTTACACTTTTCTGTCGTTTTGAAAGTGTAAATGATGAAAAAAAAAAATCTAACTTTTTTTGACATATTATAAGAATGTCGAATCTGTAATTTGATGCCTTTTGTAGATTGTTCCATCTTTCCTTGGCTTCGTTATGCACATTAATACAATTTTTTACCTGGGGTGCCCAAACTTTCGATCCCCACTTGTATACATTTTCTTGTGTTTGGAATATTAGGTAGTTGCCACCAAAGTTATATACTACATCCTACCAAAATGCTGCAAAGACTAAAAAAGTAAAGTCTGTTTGCATTTTCTTGTGTTTAGTAAACTGCAAGATACATGTTCTGCCTATAAATGCTTACTCTAATATCATTGAATGCCATAGAGCAGTGGTCTCCAAACTGCAGCCCTTTGCTTACATTTTTCAGGTTTTTGTGGCACTATTCCTCCTACTGACACCCAGGAACATTATTCTTTCCACTGATCTGAATGATGAAACAATATTCCTCCCACCGATACAAACAATAGGGCACAATTGCCTCCAATGACAGGAAACTATTCCTTCCCTGACACTAATAATGAGTCACAATTAATAATTGTTTTACTCTCACTGACTGCCAAATCAACGGCATTGTGTACTCTAACTCTGGGGCATTTTTTAGTCCCACTGGTGTCAGTCAGTCCTGCCCCCTATAGTCTAAAGGACAGTAAACTGGAGCTTAGTTTACAAAGTTTAGAGACCAGGGACGGCCCTTCTATTAAGGATGCATGGGCACCGCCCCCTCTATCCACGCCACCCCCTATATGGTTAATTGATAGAATCATGCATAGCATGAAGCCGCTGCGACCACCCCCTTTTCATGCGTCCGACCCTTTCAGGACGCCCGACACATGAATTACAGCAGGGGGGTGTATTTTTGAAGCACTTGATTAGACCCATAGGCTCTAATAGGCTTCAAAATAGGGTGGACTCAGAGCGCAGAGCATTGTGCTCGGAGACCACCCAGGTGGTCTCCACCAATCAGGAAGCGTGGGGCTGATACCTGTTTCCTGACTGGCTGAAACATCAGGCGATCCTATTGGATGCCTAGGAGGAGGGGTGGAGACGCACGGTGGAAGTCACCGTTATCTCAGAAGAGAAGAGAACACAGGAGACGCTGCCAGATGCCTGCCACAGCCTAATCCTCTGCCTGATGTGCCCGCCAATCCCCGCTACTGTGTGCCCGCCGTTCCCCGATGTGCCCACCGATCCCCACCACTGATGGGGTCAGTGCCAGTGGACCGTCAGACAGCGGGGGTGTCGAAGAGGTGCTGCGGGGGGTGGTTGTTTGACACCCCCCAAACAAAATAACACCAGCCGCCACTGTTGGAGAGCATTGCCATAGAGTTACAAACACATACTTTCCAACTTTCTGAGATGAGAAAGATGGCAACTGTTTAGAACAACGTATCTAGACAAAAGACACATCCCTTGCCAATCCTTAATTCACACAAACTGTGAAGATTAAACGCAAAAAAATGAATGGCACGATTGGTTATATAGAAGTTGGAAGAAACATTTAGTGCAGTGTAATATGTTTATTAGCTAAATAGTAAGTTTTTTGTTGTTGAGGATTATGCATAAGCCCAAAAAGAGGAACAGTTGAGTAAGAGAAAGGGAAAGAGTGATTAGGGACATTAATCGGTATTTACAGAAAACGCCTGAAAAATACTATGACTGCCCTTACACAGTTGTGAAGATTTAATATCTTTCCTGTGCTGACTTTGACATCCATCAAAGGCTCTCCCTGGGAATCCATTCATCTCTGTGATAGATGGAGCTTACCCACAGGGTATGGTGTATGTCAAAGCCACAAATACAGTTTTGCCCATTTTTGCGCATTTATGGATGCTGATGTCTTGCTATAGCAGTCTGATTTTTATTTTATTTTACATTCTAACGAATACAGCCAAAAGAGAGTTTCTCGGTCAGTTGAAGTAAAAATGATGCTTTAGGTAGGCAATCCCTGTAGAACGTAAGACATTTGTGAATGATTTAGCCATTTAACAGATTACGTAATGATCAGACAGGGAGAAAATGTAATTTGCTGTTTGCCAAACCAGTGCAAAGTTAGAATTATTAGTCTTAAACAGGTATAGGATGGCAACAAACATGCATATGCTGCAGAGTAATGAAACTGCTCAAAGATGGATTCTTCATAGCAATGTCTGTGTGTCGCAATCAGGGTAACATGTAGCTGCATATCATTGTCTCTACGAAAATCTTTAACAGCAGGTGGACTGATTTACTAAAAGCAAATAGACTGTGCACATTTGCAAGTGCAAATGCCCCAGCGCTTAGTAAATGAGATAAATGTTCACTTTACAATAAACAACCAATCACATGCAAGGAAGATAAAAAAAAAACACACACACACATTTTTGCTTGAACATGATTGGATGGTGGAACTTATCAGTGCTCTCCATCATTTACTAAGCTCTGGAGCAACTGCACTTGCAAAAGTGCATAGTCTATTTGCCTTTAGTAAATCAACCCTAGAGAGTCTACTTAAAGTGGATGTAAACCCTCCATACACCCAGTGAAGTGAACAGCCTCAGATGATACACAGAGATTAACCAAATCTCCCTACATAGGTTTTATATGTATATCTACTGTCTTCACATTTATATACTGTTTAGAAAGTTGAGATCGCGTGAAGCCTCGTACACACGACCGTGGAACTCGACGGGCGAAACACATCGCTTTCCTCATTGAGTTCCTTGTTAGGCTATCGAGGAACTCGACAAGGCAAGTTTCTCCATTCCCGTCGATGAAATAGAGAACTTGCTCTCTTTTTGGCTCGTCGAGTTTCTGGACAGTTTCCTCGACGAAAATGTACACACGACCGGTTTCCTCTGCAAAAAAATATCTCCCAGCATGTTTCTTGTTGGTTTTTGCCGAGAAACTCAGTCGTGTGTACGAGGCCTTAGGAGATTTTCTCTTCCTGGTTAACACAGAGTGTGATGTTTGGGCATACAGCCAAGATAGCTAACATTGCTGGTTGGAGGAAAGGCATACACCCCCTCTCATCATAGGCAGAGACTCTCAGAGCTGTTTTGTAATAGGAGCTGCTCTCTGCTAATCTATTTTAGCAACCTCCTTTGACAAAAGATTCAGGCTGCTTTTGTCTAAAAAGTCAAAAAATATGTCAGGAGTTCTCTTGCTGATAACAGAGGAACCATTCAGAAGAGAGCTATAAGACTTAGCTAATTGAAAAGAGATAACAAAATACTGCAAATATATGTGCCCAGATCAAATTTCATGAATCGGGTTTACATCCACTTTAAGTAAAACAGTTCAGAACACAAACAGCAACTTGTGATTATTCTCATAAACTACACCCTTCACAGTGAAGTCCAAGGTAGCTCTGATAACACAGGAAAACATCTGGAGGGATCCAAAGCCCAAGGTCAAGGGACCACCCAACTAGAACAGGAGAACTAGCAAAAGGGATGGGCTCCTTGGAGTAGATGGCCCTTCCTGGAAAAGCTATGTGCTATTAAATCTGGATCACACTCCGGTTCTAACACCCCGGTTCTAACAGTGGATGGCTGCTCACCTGGCTGCAGAACACTTGCCCAGCTACCTGTGCGTCATCAAGTGCTGCCTCCCCAGAATGCTGAGGGGATGCTGAGGACCTTATCTCCCTGAACTTGTTTAGGAACCCAGAGAGTTGTAGGAAATTGACTTAAATTAAGTAAAGGGGGACACCATGGCACAGCCTATAAATATACATTATTAACATATAGTAGAACTATAGGCAAAACCTTTTTTTCTTCCATTTTGGATAGAGCAAGGAAGGGTTATAACACCTGTCAGATTTTTTTTGCTATCCATTGTGGAGATTTCCCTTCACTTCCTTTCCCAAAGCCATACAGGAAGTGAGAGGAAATCCCTGCAAATTAATGGAATTCCTTGGGGACCCCCAGGTCGCCACAACTAGTGTCTCCATTGGAAGATTTCCCCTCTATTATTTTTCTGGGGACGACTCAAAATGTGGGATTTTCTTTTACTTTCACTTTCAATATTGACGGTAAACAGGACGAATAAAGAGGGGGGAATCTCCCTATTAGTGGCACAGACAGCAACAAATCCTGACAGGTGTTCTAATCCCTCTCCACTCTATTCAACACTTAAAAAAAATTGCTATACTTTAATTTTAAATTGCAGGTAATTTTAGAAAATAACTAAAGGCAAAACTTTTTTTTTTTTTGGTTTTGGCTAGAGAGGAGAAGGATTAGAACATCTGTCAGTATTTATTGTTGTCTGTACCCCAGTTAAGGTGATTTCTTCACTCTATTTGTCCTGTTTATCATTATCATTTTAAAGTAGGGCTGCGGAAATTAACGATTAATCCTTTGATTAATCGTTAATTTTTTTGATTGATCAAAATAATTTTGATCGGTTACTCACATCTCCGCCATCTTCCGGGTCTCCGCTGCCTCGCCAATAGGAAAGTCCCCGGCTTTGACCTAGCTCCAGGGCGGTGGCCATCTTGGTCCACCCGGCGGCGGCCTAGGTGAGCTCCTAGAGCGGCGCGCTGACATCATCACCCCTCAACTGCTCGTGGATCCAGATGGAGGGGGTCTGCCGACTTCTATTCTGGTATGTCTGCTGGGGGAGATGTCCATTACAGTGGGGGAGATGTCTGATATTACAGTGGGGGGAGATGTCTGTTACAGGGAGGGAGATGTCTGTTTCAGTGGGGGGAGATGTCTGTTTCAGTGGGGGGAGATGTCTGTTTCAGTGGGGGAAGGTGTCTGTTACAGTGGGGAGAGATGTCTGTTACATTGGGGAAGATGTCTGTTTCAGTGGGGGGAGATGTCTGTTTCAGTGGGGGGAGATGTCTGTTACAATGGGGGAGATTGTGGATGACGTGAATATATTACAGTGGGGGAGATTGTGGATATTACAGTCTTTTTTTTTATAATTAATCAAAATTAGTAGATTAATTGATTAAAAAAAACGATTAATCGAAAACTAAAATTTTAATCAGTAACAGCCCTATTTTAAAGTGAAAGTAAAAGAAAATCCCATATTTTGGGTTGTCCCCATAAAAGCAATAAAGGGGAAATCTTCCAATGGTAACACTAGTTCTGGTGACCTGGGGGTCCCCAAGGAATTCCTTTAGTTTGCAGGAATTTCCTCTCACTTCCTGTTTGGCCATGAGATGGGAAGTGAAGGTAAATCTCCCCAATGGGACAAAGATGGCAAAAATAAAACGTACAGGGGTGTTAACCCTTCTTTGCTCTATCCAAAATGAAAAAAAAAAAAAAAGGTTTTGCCTAGAGTTCTATTATATCTAAAATCATAAGTGAGTTAAATGTTACTTACAATGATTTTAACATGTAATGTAATAATAATAATAATACATGATATATAATATTATAATATTATAAATTATATATAAATAATATAAAGGCTAAAACAAGGGGTTGATTTACTTAAACTGAAAAGTACAAAATCTGGTGCAGCTCTGCATAGAAACCAATCAGCTGCCATTTTTTTTTGTCAAGGCCTAATTGAAAAGGCTGAATTTAGAAGCTTATTGACTACCAATCCACCCCAACGTGTCTACATGTAATGACAATGATAAGTGATTGATAACCCCCTGATTATACGATTATACAAATACACACTGTGGCTAAGTGGTTAGCACTTTTGCCTAGCAGCTCTTGGATCATCTCTTCAAATTCCAACCATGGCACTACCTGCCAGGAGTTTGCATGTTCTCTCTGTACCTGCTTGGGTTTCCTGCGGGTGCTCCGGTTTCCTCCTATGCTCCAAAGACATGCTGGTCGACTTGGTTTATTGGCTTCAGTCTAAATTGGTCCAAGTATATGAATGTGATGTTAGGGACTTTAGATTGTAAGCTCCTTTAGGGCAGGGGCTGATGTAAATATATATATGTCAATTTACAGTGCTATATAAGTATGTGTGATAAGAAAAATATATAAATATTAGGACTTGTAGACCTGAATTTGATATAAGTTGCTGAGAATATCTGTCAATAATAATAGGTCAGGGTGAGAGTTATAAAACATAGTTCCCATAGAGGCCACAGTGTACCCAGCTCAAATAGCCAGCAAACTTCCCACCTCTGTGTCTGTTGCAAAATACGATCTGTCACTAGAAGTGTGAGCCAGGCTTGGCACACAAATACAATCAGGTCTGATGATTAAATTATTCACATCAGTCATGGAATGGTGCTAAAGATAGAACACTGAACTTTGGCTAATGCAAGATTTATAATGGCACACATCAAAGGCTGTAACATTACCAAACACAATGTGAAATACACCTGAATTCATAGGTATTCTGACATTTACTATGCTACTATGTAGATGAACAGGAAAGTAGTGTATTGTATGTAAGTGGTATGTGGACCACTTCCTAAACAGGTGCATTGGGCTGAATGTATGCAAATTGTCACATCTAAGGCAATTCTGTGGTAACCCTGGGGCAATTTTGCCACACTTTTGCATAATGGGAAAGTGTTGCAAAACTGCCATACCTGGTTCACACTGAAAGCAAACACTTTTCTGCTTGTTTTCAGTGTGTTCCCATGCATCCCAAGTAGGGTAGTCTATTCATTTCAAAGGACTGCTTTACGTGTGGAAAACACAGAAAAGAACCCTGACTGTTTTTCAAAATGCAACAACTTTATTAATAAATGTCCCTCAGTGTGAACTTCTGCTAGAAGATCCTGTCTGTCTCTGACTTCAATACCTTCTGGGGGACAATAATCAACGTATTAAAGCATTTAACAAGGCAGCCAAGTAAATTGTATTTTCAAAAGTCATGGCTGACTCTATATACTCTCAGTATCAACTTCTTCAGGACAGGTGCATACTCAGGTTACGTCTTGTAGCCCTTCTTTCGCTCTATATGCAAAACAAGTGTTTAGTGATGGACTTGACTAATTCTATTGCATCTATTCAACAGGAAGTCTGAGCTGTCAGGAAACACATGCGCCAAGTGCAATCAGCCTATAATCCTTTGAGGTGAGACCCTAATCTGGACCGGAGATTCTGGAGGTGTGGACGGTGGGGGCATATTACAAGGAACTATGAGTGGGAGGACAGCCCAGTTCCCTCATCTAGGCCATTAAACTAGGAGTTCCTGGGGCAGAGGGACGACCTGCAGGAAATATTATTAATCACATGCCTTTCTAGTGTGTGAAAGTCCTTATAGTATAGACGAAATGACAGTCTTTTTTAAAGATTTGCTGTTAAATATGAATATGGCTTCCTTTACCAGACCTTGTAATTTCATGTTAATTTTTTTCAGCTATTAGGTTCTCCGAGCCTAAAGCCACACTTCTCTATTTATTTTTCAAAGCTGTTGCACGTGTCTTAGTGAATTAAATCACAGCAGTGCTAAGACTGAATTTATATTCAGGTAAGGACACTCTTAATAAAGCTAATGAGTTCAAGTAGATTTAAACCCCAACTGGATGACATTTACCGGTAGTTTCCTGAAAAACTGTATATCATGAACAAGTTCCTTCCTTTTTTATTACAAAATTGCAGCCACTTCCTGTCAACATGCAAAATTGTGTCCCATTCATTTTCAGCCTGTCACAGACAACAACCTGTTTTTGTTGATTTCTGTAGCCATTGCATACAATGTGGTTCAATGCATCAAGGAGGTCTTCTCTTACCCTTATGCCGCATACACACGATCAGAAATTCCGACAAGAAAACCGTCAATTTTTTTCAGACGGAATTTTGGCTCAAACTTGTGTTGCAAGTCACACAAATGTTTTCTGAAATTCCGACCGTCGAGAACGCAGTCACATACAACACTACAACAAGCCGAGAAAAATTAAGTTCAATGATTCTGAGAATGCGTCAAATTGATTCAGGGCATGCATGTTTTTTTGTGAGTTGGAATTGCATACAGACAATCGGAATTTCCGACAAGAACTTTTCCCGTCGGAAAATTTGAGAACCAGCTCTCAAAATTTTGCTGTCAGAAATTCCGACAGAAAAAGTCCGATGGGGCCTACACACGATCGGAATTTCCGACCAAAAGCTCACATCTAACTTTTCTTGTCAGAAATTCCGATTGTGTGTATGTGGCATTAGTCTAGTCTAACCCTTAGCAATAAGAAACTGCTTTGCATATTGTAACCTTCGGCATTCAGTTACTGCTGTAGAACATAGTTAAAAATAGAAACAACTGCATGTGCCTTGATACTACATAATATTACTAGTGATGTTTAGCTTTATTGGAAACTCCTGTATAGCATAATCTATCTTTCTTCATTCTTTACGCCTTAGGTATCTCAGGATATGTGGTACTGCCTTAATGTAAATAACCCAAGGCCACAGACAGACTGTATGATGTCTACCCATTATCAGTTGTGTAGGGACTCACTACTATATGTTTTGTAGCTCAATCTGTAGGCAGATGCAGGCATTCTTCCCGCCTGTAGGTGGAACTTTGCCAATGTTACAGGGGAAGAGAGGTCTAATAAAGGAAATTGCCCCACTATGGACTCTGTTAGTCTTCTCTGAGAAGGTAGGTAACATGTAATGGAGTGGAATGGACAACGCTCTCCCAATCAACTCATGCAAGAAGGAGATAAGGAACGGCTTCACTTCTCCATGCCTCGCCACAAACCACATCCACTGATGCCTTTTGCCCTGCCCACCCGGACTTAGAGACTAAGCTTCAAAAGGTGGTGTAAAATGCATCACCTGAAGTGGTTTCTGGAAAAGCGCAGGCTGAGGCTTCTCCTTATCTCCTTCTTACATGAGATGGCTGAGAGAGTGGCGTCCATTCTACTCCATTACATGTTACTTCCTGGATGAATATAGTAAAACGCCGACACCCCATCTCCTAAGATCAAAAGGAAGAATCTTCTCCTCAGCTTGGGCGGTGCTTTAAGTTTTATATCTGGTAAGGTTGGTGTCTGATTGGATGCCAAATTCCTGCAAGACTTAAGGTGGCCATATTGATGCAGGACCCTTTAATGAGGGGATCCCACATCATATGAGTGTGCTTTTGCCGAGTGGTAGTTTAAAGAAATCAACCCACTAGTTAGGGGCAGTAATAAGTGCAGGGAAAGGTTCCTGGCAAGTAGGTATAGTATAGGGACACTGTCTGATGCAAAAAAGTGTTCTGAAGATTTCTTTCAGTGAGTCAGTACAGCTATGGACATAAAAGATCCCCCCACCCATCCAGCAGGGGCTGTCCTCTGGTAACATTACTGTGAATTACATTACAGAGGTCTATATTAAATCTATCTTGCACACCAGTGTGCCATAACATTAGTCCATTGTAACTGCTATAACTCCAATCACTATAATGTTACTGCAGTGCTGAAGTCCCTGTGTGTGTGTGGTTCTTCCTGAGTGTGTAACTTGGTTGAGGCCCCGCTTGTAAACTAACAAACAGAAATGAAGCACACATATTGTATTGCTTCCTTTCTAAAGCGTTGTGCACACGGGCTGAAAATATAACTAGCCTTTACAGTAAGGTGCACATGGAAGGGGCTTTGCCATTATGCTGTAAAAGCTAGTTATAGATTGGGTTGGCTGCCATTTATCTTTACAGCTGAATTTGATGCAGAGACACATTGGATACCTTCAGCTGCCATTGTGCTATTGCTGAATGTCCAATGCATCCTTGTGCCTTTAAGGAGGATAGGATTACCTTCAGGCAAACCTGCCCTTAATTAGTTAGGACCACAGTATACAGAGAAGCCTAGGCGAGATACTATGGCTTTCACATATGTTTGCAAAGGTGTGCAACTAAAACTTCTGTTTTAACATGAACTGTTAGACCGTGCCAATTTGGTTTCTTAGCAGGCTAGCTGGTAAGTGTGCTAGAAACATTTCTATTGTTTGTATTGTCTTTACAAGTGTCCTGTGAGTCCAGGAACCTGGGGACAAGGGTGTAACTATAACCATAGCAAACTATATGATTGCTTCTGAACCAATAAGCTCAGGAGACCCAATGCTATTTGGTCCACAGTGGCCTATGCAGGTAGAAGCAGCATTTGGTAAATATCGTTGGGAAAACAATGACCGTGCATAAAATTGTTAATCTCTGTAAAATTGCTATGAAAACATCATGTATTTTGTACTGCTAGTGGTATTGACTGTTAGAAAGGGATTAGAGAGGCACATGGCCCCTTGACTGATTTGCTATTAGGGTCCTATCCCGCATTTTCAGCCTTGATGGGGAACTATAATATGTAACTTTTGACACTGCTTGGTAAGGGTTGCCCCCACCCCACTCCATTGGCTAACAAGGTTTTTAGTCACAGCGATGGGCGAGTAGGGTGGTCAATGGATGGAAGAAAGCAACTTAGCTAACAGCTTTGTCACAAAGTGTCAGAATTGGTATATTAGAGTGCCATGAGCCTCCAAGATAGTTGGTAAAAGTTAGCCTGCATTTTCTTCATGTTTTCGATTTGGCAGCTATGATAAACTGACATTATTCTATCATGAATGCTGCTGCCAGACTTATCCACCTTACCAACCGCTCAGTGTCTGCCAAGCCTCTTCTCCAATCAGTACACTGGCTCCCAATCACCCAGCAAATTAAATTCATAATACTAACCACAACATACAAAGCCATTCACAACTCTGCCCCAAGCTACATCACCAATATTGTCTCCAAATATTACCCAAAACTGTCCTCTCCACTCTTCTCAAGACCTCGTACTCTTAAGCTCTCTCTCATCTCCTCCTCCCATGCTCATCTCCAGGATTTCTCCAGAGCCTCTCCCATCCTCTGGAACTCATTACCTCAACCTGTCTGGCTACCTACTCTTGCTACCTTCAGGCGATCCCTGAAAACTCATATCTTCAGTGAAGCCTTTCTCGTCTCCAACTAATCTTTAACCACTTCCATCAGCTCATTCCCCACAGTTACAACCTTTTGTACCACCTGCCCCACCCTATTATATTGTAAGCTCTTCTAAACAGGGCCCTCTTAATCCTCTTGTATTTTATTGTATTATAACTGTATTGTCTCCCTTTTATATTGTAAAGCGCTGTGTAAACTGTATATGCTGAAATGATGTAAGAGCCTGCTGGCACATCAAGGTGCTGAATGTTGCCTGATTATTTTAATCAGATAATTATAGTACTAATCAGAGGAAAGCAGGACAATGGGGTGTCTAGTTATCCAAATGAATCTAATGTCAAGTCAGGAAAAGAAAGCTCATTGGTGCCTATGACAAATAAAAATACATATTTCCATGCTCCAGTGTGCACCTGCTTTCAGGCAATAAACGAAAACTGTTACGTAAATCTTGTCACAGGTTCACATATTAAATCATAATCTTTTCTAGCAAGTTTCAGGTTATCAAGTAATGCCTTTCCAACATATAGATTTTTAAAATCAATAAATATTGAGCCTATTTGAACCAGGTTTCAGGAAAGATTAAATTCCCATTACAAATATTTGCTTGGTCCAATATAATTAATCACAGGAACAATATATCTTATGTATTTTGAGGCCCTGTAAATGATTACCATGTTGCTAAGGAAGTGTATGGGAGCAAACAATTACCATTTTGCCCACTCATTCCTATTTCTAGAGAAATTGGAAAAAGGGAAATAAGTAACCAAGTTATGAAACCTATGAGTACATATTAGTCAAAAGCCCTGATCTAGTTGCATTTGTGCATGGAGTGATGTGCTTCTAGGGTTCTAGAGAAATATATTTTGCACTCTCAGCGCACCACATGAAATCTCATCTCATCCATGAGTTAAAGCCCAATTCCAGCCAAATATGTCAGTTCTGCATAGGGCAGAGATGTTCTGTCAACTCCTTATTGTTGACTATTTGAACTATTTGACAGGTGTTAGACAGTAGACATGTGCATTCGTTTTCGTCCGAATGCATATTGGTTGGAATTTCGGGTATTTTCGTTTTAACATACGAAAACGATTGCGCAGAATCCAAAATCCGAAAGATCCGACATAAAAAATATGTTTTATTTTCGTTTTAGTTGCTACAACAGTCCGATATAGATAGAAGATTCAACATGACGCTGACAATAGCAATCTGTGTCTATCGAACTTGCGGTCGAATGTGCCCAGGGCCGGACTGGGAATAAAAACCAGCCCTGGAAAAAATTTCATACCAGCCCCATAACATTATTATACCAGCGTAACAGCATAACGTCATTATTTTCTTGTTCATAAAAGGGAAAACCATACACTTTAAAACTGATTTGAAGAGCGTATTATATATAGATAAGACAGATATAAAAGCATATAGGTCTATAATATATATCTCCCATTCTTGACTCCTCTCCAGACTCCCTCAGAGACTGCAGACATGATATAAGAAAAGATGGTCAGAGGTTGCGGGCATAGTACAGGAGATGTCGGAGGCTGCGGGCATGGTACAGGAGATGTCGGAGGCTGCGGGCATGGTACAGGAGATGTCGGAGGCTGCGGGCATGGTACAGGAGATGTCGGAGGCTGCGGGCATGGTACAGGAGATCAATGCAGCCTCACCAGTGCCCATCAATGCAGACTCTCTGCCAGTCCATGCAGTCTCACTGTGCCCATCAATGCAGCCTCACTGTGCCCATCATGGCAGCCTCACTGTGCCCACCATTGCAGCCTTACTGTGCCCACCATTGCAGCCTTACTGTGCCCACCATTGCAGCCTTACTGTGCCCACCATTGCAGCCTTACTGTGCCCACCATTGCAGTCTCACTTTACCCATCAATGCAGTCTCACAGTGCCCATCATTGCAGCCTCATTTTGCCCATCATAGCAGCCCCACAGTGCCCATAATTGCAGCCTCACCATGTCCATCATTGCAGCAAAAAAAAATGGCAAAAAAAAAATATCCCATAGTTTGTAGACACTATAACTTATGCGCAAACCAATCAATTTATGCTTTTTGGAAACAGAGTCGCACGATCGCTCAATTCCATTTTCTCCATCAGTTCATTCCCCAGTAATTACCTTTTTTATCACCTGAACGCATCCGCTTGTCAGAGCACCAGAAAAGCCCCGCCCCCTCCCTCCCTGCACACAGACTCGCCCACCTATGTGTCTACACAGCCACCTTCACCTGCTTCCCATCACTGGAGTGCCCCCATAGGCAGTGGTGGTGCTGCG